>NC_143051.1:36030000-36215000 GCF_057628025.1 Oncorhynchus mykiss | reverse complement strand
TTTTTTTTTTTAAACATCCATTGTGAATGACAATATATTAAAACTATAGTTCCTCACATTAAGCTATTTGAAAAATCTTTCCTACAATCTCCCACTCAGTGATCACCAATCTTCAGTGTGAAAGAGCAATGGAAGTTATAGGCCTTCTGCTGCATTGGCCTATAGGCTATGAGTTCCATGTGTTCATTTATTTAGCTGCCAATGGATCACGGTGTATAATGGTGTATCAATGTGCCCATATGGCAGAGGCTGGTGAACTTGCATTAGTTGACTTTTAACTTCGAGATTTGTATCATTTTAATTCAGATTTTTAGGATTAACCATGTGACAATGATTTTGAGAAACTAAAAAGTTATTGAAATTAAACTGCTCCACGACAATCACAACTGGCATGCAAAACGGTAGAAATGGTAGGATAAATTGTAAGATTCTCCAAACTTAAAAGTCACGCCCTGCCTATGAAGTCTTTATCAAATAATTGCCTCCAGGTTTCCATGGTCGGATTTTGCCTATAGGCTACTTTGAAGCAAGGTAAGACATGCGCCTCATAATATGAAATAAAACATTCAGGTTTCAATTAATTTAAATATGTTTTCATAATGCATAAAGCCTCCAGCGCACATTATTAAGTGGTGGGAGACGAGCTGAGAGCCTGTTGCCTAAACTTTAATGGTGAATGGGAGGCGTGCATCAATTAACAGTTGAGAAATAAAAATAGTAGCTCCTTTTAATCGTGCACCAAAACTGTTTTTAACACAGGACTTTATTCAGAATTGTTGCCCAATGAATGGGCTGATAAAAGCACGTTTTACTCCAGGAACAACCAGCTGAGGAGCTGCAGGAGCAATCCCGCTCAAAATGGGCTCTGTACGCTGTACGTGTGTGATCGTTGTGTTTGGATAAAGAAGATAAATGATGACTAACGATCTCCTCATTTTGGTTGGCACCAGTTTTATTAATCGGCTTTTAATTGGTTTCTATCGGCCAAAAGCAGATGTGTGTCTAAAATGTGATTACCAAATACAAATCCCAACATTGGAACAAAAAACTGAAACCTTGTCAAATGTATCAAAAGGTGTCGTGCCGACATCTATAGAGTAATGTAATAGCGTGCAATTCAAGCTAAGGCACAGGTTCGTGCTCTTTCATTCTTACATCGTGGCTTGCTTGACGACATGCCTTTGCAGAGCCATAGCTGAAACATTCTGGAGCAGAGCGTATAGAAAATGCTGCAGATGCGTTATGTAAGCCTTAAATCAACTCGTACAGTCATTACACACACCACGTGTATCTGTGGTGTCTTTGGGGGTAGAATAACCCGACTGAAACTGCTGAGAGACAGAGTGAGCAGTCCCACAATAGAGTGAACATTATGTAGTGTCCTCACCTGTCTGGTTACGACACACTGCTGCCAAGGTCCTTTTGTCAAAAGTGATTGAGTGTCGGTTACCGTGGCAATTATCCAGACTGTTTCTGTGTCGAGTGTGCTTTTTCCATTAGCGACTAGGATTTGGTTGTAAAAAACACTAGTCCATTCTAAAGGGCATGACTGGCATGATTCATAAGGCATACTACCAGTAAACTTCACCTTTGGGACTGACCCACAAGTTGGAATTACAGTTGAAGTCGGAAGTTTACATACACTTAGGTTGGAGTATTTAAACTAATTTTTCAACCAATCCACAAATTTCTTGAAAACAAACTATCGTTTTGGCACGTCGGTTAGGACATCTACTTTGTGCATGACGGAAGTCATTTTTCCTACAATTGTTTACACTTATAATTAATTCACT
The DNA here is from genome assembly GCF_057628025.1 of Oncorhynchus mykiss. Classification (NCBI taxonomy): domain Eukaryota; kingdom Metazoa; phylum Chordata; class Actinopteri; order Salmoniformes; family Salmonidae; genus Oncorhynchus; species Oncorhynchus mykiss. Next base: position 36,213,207 of record NC_143051.1, on the reverse strand, counting down.
GTATCACAATTCCAGTGGGTCAGAAGTTTACATACACTAAGTTGACTGTGCCTTTAAACAGCTTGGGAAATGCCAGAAAATTATGTCATGGCTTTAGAAGCTTCTGATAGGCTAATTGATATCATTTGAGGCAACTGGAGGTGTACCTGTGGATGTATTTCAAGGCCTACCTTCAAACTCAGTGCCTCTTTGCTTGACAACATGAGAAAATCAAAAGAAATCAGCCAAAACATCAGAAAAACAAATTGTAGACCTCCACAAGTCTGGTTCATTCTTGGGAGCAATTTCCAGACGCCTGAAGGTACCATGTTAATCTGTACAAACAATAGTACGCAAGTATAAAACACCACTCCTAGAGATGAACGTACTTTGGTGCGAAAAGGAGACAGGTACAAAAGTATCTATATACACAGTAAAAGGAGTCCTATATCGACATAACCTGAAAGGCCGCTCAGCAAGGAAGATGCCACTGCTCCAAACCGCCATAAAAAAGCCAGACTACGGTTTGAAACTGCACATGGGGACAAAGATCGTTTTTGGAGAAATGTCCTCTGGTCTGACGGAACAAAAATATAATTGTTTGGCCATAATGACTATCATTATGTTTGGAGGAAAAAGGGGGTGGCTTGCAAGCCGAAGAACACCATCCCAACCAGGAAGCACGGGGGTGGCAGCATCATGTTGTGGGGGTGCTTTGCTGCAGGAGGGACTGGTGCACTTCTAAAAATAGATGGCATCATGAGGCAATAAAATTCTGTGGATATATTGAAGCAACATCTCAAGACATCAGTCAGGAAGTTAAGCTTGGTCGCAAATGGGTCTTCCAAATGGACAATGACCCCAAGCATACTTCCAAAGTTGTGGCAAAGTGGTTTAAGGACAACAAAGTCAAGGTATTGGAGTGGCCATCACAAAGCCCTGACCTCAACCCTATGGAGAATTTGTGGGCAGAACTGAAAAAGCGTATGCAAGCAAGGAGGCCTACAAACCTGACTCAGTTACACCAGCTCTGTCAGGAGGAATGGGCCAAAATTCACCCAACTTATTGTGGGAAGCATGTGGAAGGCTACACACAACATTTGACCCAAGTTAAACAATTTAAAGGCAATGCTACCTAATACTAATTGAGTGTATGTAAACTTCTGACCCACTGGGAATGCGATGAAATAAATCAAATCTGAAATAAATCACTGCTATTATTCTGACATTTAACATTCTTAAAATAAAGTGGTGATCCTAACTGACCTAAGACAGGGAATTTTTACTAGGATTAAATGTCAGCAATTGTGAAAATGTAAATGTATTTGGCTAAGGTGGATGTAAACTTCCGACTTCAACTGTACATAACAGTTATACACTGAGTGTATAAAACATTAGGAACTCTTTCCATGACAGACTGACCAGGTGAATCCAGGTTAAAGCTATGATCCCTTATTGATGTCACTTGTTAAATCCACTTCAGTCAGTGTAGATGAAGGGGAGGAGACAGGTTAAAGAAGGATTTTTAAGCCTCAAGACATTTGAGACGTGGATTGTGTATATGTGCCATTCAGAGGATGAATGGGCAAGACAAACTTTTTAAGTGCCTTTGAACAAGGTGTAGTAGTAGTTGCCAGGCGCACCGGTTTGAGTGTTTCAAGAAATGCAAAGCTGCTGAGTTTTTCAAACTCAACAGTTTCCCGTTTGTATTAAGAGTGGTCCACCACCCAAAGGACAGCCAGCCAACTTGACACAACTGTGGGAAACATTTGAGTCAACATGGGCCAGCATCCCTGAACGCTTTCAACACCTTTTACTGTAGAGTCTATGCTCCGACGAATTGAGGACATTCTGAGGGGGTAAAACTCAATATTAGGAAGGAGTTCCTAATGTTTTGTACACTCAGCGATGAATGACTACAACCCACCCAATAGTAATGAGACATCAGTATGTGACGTTGATTGAAATGCCAGGCATACAGTAGGTCCACACGGCAAAGAGATGTTTTCAACTAAATTCACAAAAGCGGGGACGAGCGGGGTATGGAAGCAACCATTCCCCGTTGAAGGCAGTGAACGTCATTCTTGAGTGACTATCAAAATCACTAAGAATAGTTGTGGGCACTAACATTTTAGTTTTTTTTAAATCCTGTATCGCAGTAAAAGAAGCCTGAGTGGCACGTTGGAAATGCATTGCCTCAATTGTTCTGCCAATACCGCGGAGTGACCTAACTTTTTAGTGCCTGCAACTGTGAAATCCTGGCACTTGAGCAGAAGGTTGACTGACAGATCAGTTACTCAAGTCTTTACCAATAGTTTAGTACATCCCCCACTCTCTCTTTCTCTGTGTCTCTGATTAATCGAGTGAATGCTGTCAGTTCCATCATGTACCCACGCCTCACCACCTTCCACCATGCAGATCAGGTGTCAACCTCAAGCCAAGCGCTGCAGGGGGGGAATGTGCTTACAGAACGTCTTGTAGGCTCAGCATGATCCGTTCAGACTGTGCACAGACTTGTGTAAGAGAGATTAACGGAACAGCAGGTAAAAGAGAAGACTTAATCATTGTTACCCCTCCACCGCCCTCCCTCTTCCTCTCCCGGGCCAGACTGTTGACTCAGCTCTGTCTGATCCACCAGTAAACAGAGGTCGAACTTAAGGTAAACAAGAGATGAAGATACAAAAGACGAGGTGTGGCATCCAAAGCAGGATTCGACAGATAGATCGCTGGGAGGAGAAGTGCGATAGAGACTCGTAAAAATAATATAAGAAAAGAAAACATAACCCTGTGCCAAGATTAATTATGCCCCTCATGCTACCTGGATGGGTAGTTTTCATTAATGTCACATAAGAGTTGAAGTCAGAAGTTTACATACACCTTAGGCAAATACATTAAACTCAGTTTTTCACAATTCCTGACATTTAATCCAAGTAAAAATTCCCTGTTTTAGGTCAGTTAGGATCACCACTTTATTTTAAGAATGTGAAATGAATAATAGTAGAGAGAATTATTTCAGCTTTTATTTCTTTCATCACATTCCCAGTGGGTCAGAAGTTTACACACACTCAATTAGTATTTGGTAACATTGCCTTTAAATTGTTTAACTTGGGTCAAATGTTTTGGTTAGCCTTCCACATGCTTCCCACAATAAATTGGGTGAATTTTGGCCCATTCCTCCTGACAGAGCTGGAGTAACACTCAGGTTTGTAGGCCTCCTTGCTCGCACACAACTTTGGAAGTATGCTTGGGGTCATTGTCCATTTGGAAGACCCATTTGCGACCAAGCTTTAACTTCCTGACTGATGTCTTGAGATGTTGCTTCAATATATCCACATCATTTTCCTGCCATCTATTTTGTGAAGTGCACCAGTCCCTCCTGCAGCAAAGCACCCCCACAACATGATGCTGCCTTCCCCGTGCTTTGCGGTTGGGATGGTGTTCTTCGGCTTGCAAGCGTCCCTCTTTTTCCTCCAAACATAACGATGGTCAGTATGGCCAAACAATTCTATTTTTGTTCCATCAGACCAGAGGACAGTTCTGCAAAAAGTATGATCTTTGTCCCCATGTGCAGTTGCAAACCGTAATCTGGCTTTTTTTATGGTGGTTTTGGAGCAGTGGCTCCTTCCTTGCCTTTCAGGTTATGTGGATATAGATACTTTTGTACCTGTTTCCGTCAGCACCTTCACAAGGTCCTTTGCTGTTGTTCTGGGATTGGTTTGCACTTTTCGCACCAAAGTACATTCATCTCTAGGAGACAGAACACGTCTCCTTCCTGAGCAGTATGACGGCTACGTGGTCCCATGGTGTTTATGCGTGCGTACTATTGTTTGTATAGATGAACGTGATACCTTCAAGCGGTTGGAAATTGCTACCAAGGATTAACCAGACTTGTGGAGGTCTACAATTATTTTTCTGAGGGCTTGGCTGATTTATTTTGATTTTCCCATTATGTCACGCAAAGAGGCACGGAGTTTGAAGGTAGGCCATGAAATACATCCACAGGTACACCTCCAATTGACTCAAACAATGTCAATTAGCCTATCAGAAGCTTCTAAAGCCATGACATCATTTTCTGGAATGTTCCAAGCTGTTTAAAGGCACAGTCAATTTTAATGTAGGTAAACTTCTGACCCACTGGAATTGTGATACAGTGAATTATAAGTGAAATAATCTGTCTGTAAACAATTGTTGGAAAAATTACTTGTGTCACGCACAAAGTAGATTACTTCATGCACAAAATTGATGTCCTAACCAACTTGCCAAAACTATAGTTTGTTAACAATAAATTTGTGGAGTGGTTGAAAAATGAGTTTAATTGACTCCAACCTAAGTGTATGTAAACTTCCAACTTCAACTGTATGTACAGACATGGATGTAGTTTGTCCAAGGCATGTTGTCCATAGTCTGTTTCCCTGAGCAGTGGCGCAACTTTTACTGGGGACTGAGTCATGTCCCCGCCACATTTTGAGATTGCATTTTTGTTTATCATTGCAATGTGATACAAAAAGCGGCAATGGTGTGCTTACGGACCATGTGGACACCTCCGAGCTCAGGTAGGCGGTTTGGAATGTTCAACCGGCTGGATGTTGGAGGACATCACAGAGCAGGCTGACAGGCTGTGTGAAGGCAAAGCTTCTGGAAGGCTGGCTGAATCAGCATGGGAGAGTTGCGCATAGTTCAGTGTGTATGTGTTTCGCTCTTTCACCAAGTTATAAAGGCAAGCAGAGCAGAACCTGGCTACTCTTTAGTTGACTGATGTATTTTGCAAGGTAACTGCTGTTTAACTTAACAGAAAGAAAATGTAACTAGTGTTTATTCGCAGTACTGAGCTAGTATCGACTGAGATGAATGAATTAGCTACGCTAGCTAGTAGCTACCACAGACAGGTCAGCTCTAGCCTTTAGTTATCTGTCAGATAGTAATAGCCACCTCATATCGCCATCTAATAGCACTTGTTTGCATCACACTAGACCTGAATCAAACAATGAAACCATCAGCCATACGATTGAAGATTGATATTCTCACGATTTTTTTTTAGAGTTTTTATTAGTCAGTACGGCAATGTAACGTTATTGATCTGTCAAGTTTCCATAGCTAATTCCCTACTAATAAACAGCTCTAACATTACAGACTTCACTGTCATGGTGCACAGTAGAGGTCTGCATGGACCAATTTCTTCGTCCCACTCCCGCAGCTCTCTGTTCGACTCCCACCCGCTACAACTGGTAAAACAAAACAACCGCAGTCCCGCAATGTTATTTTAGGCGTATGTGACAGAGCCCACTTGACAGCCATGGTCCCAGCAATTTTGCGCCCTATAGGTAATATCAAATGCGCAAAAATAACTTAAGAAATAGTTTAAATTACCAGAGATTCTCACATGGCCCTTATATTAGGATATCTGTATTACTAGGCCAGTGGCGACCCGTAAAATATATACAGTACCAGTCCAAAGTTTGGACACACCTACTCATGTCAGGGCTTTTCTTTATTTTAACTTTCTACATTGTAGAATAATAGTGAATACATCAAAACTATGAAATAACACATATGGAATCATGTAGTAACCCAAAAAAAAGTGTTAAACAATATGTTTTAGATTCTTCAAAGTAGCCACCCTTTTTTGGTTACTACATGATTCCATATGTGTTATTTCATAGTTTTGATGTCTTCACTATTATTCTACAATGTAGAAAATAATACAAATTCTTCTCTCTGTGCAGCAAACAGTGGACAAGCCAGATGCTATATTAAGGCAGTCTGACAAACCAAAATGTATCAAGGGTTGAAAGAGGCGTTTCCCGACTACACAAAACATGTCAAACAAAAATGTGAGGAAGACCTGGTAGAAGCTATTAACGATGATGAATGGGTAAAAATACCTATTTAGGCAATCCCCAGCTGCTTGGCTGCTCAGTCTGGGCCCTGGTGGTCTACCATCCTGTGGGTTGTCACTTGGCCCAACACACCCAAAACCAATAATGTTTCATTAAGATCCTAAAGCTGAGTAGAGGTGTGTTGGATTGGGGCGCTGCAGGATGGTAAGACCCCTAGGGGCAGGATGGGGTGACCCAGCTATATTTGGTGTAAAAGTAAAAAGAGCTCTACAATACTATTAGGCCTATGAGAGTAATTATATGGAGGATGTGCTGTTTCTGTGTGTTAATGTGTATGTGTAGTTGTATGTGTTTTGTTGTTCTTTCCAAACCTTTCCCCTGTGAATTACAAAAATGAAAGGTGGGAACTGGGAAGGAAATTGTGTTGGGAGAGAGTTGAGTTATTGACTAGACTGGTGGGGGTCTGGCGTGCAGGCATAGAGGATGTCTTAATAAAGAGTTGTTTCATGAGTTGTTCATTTGTTAGGCTATTGGTTATAGGTGCAACACAATATGTATTATTGAATTACCTTTGATCTAGTTTAGTCTTATTAATCACTTAAAACTGTGGACATTTTGCTTACTTTTTGTTCTAGGTGCCCCCCCCCACCCCCCCCCCCCCCCACCACCCACACTTCTAAAACCCTGCCCCTGAGTATTAATATTCCCCAGAAACGCCAACCATTGTGTTTTGATAGGTCTGTCTTTGCATGTTGGACTCTCTCTCGTACACTCTCCCATCTCCATCCCTCTTCTCTTTTCTTAGTAAAAGAGAGACAGAGGGTTGGAGAGACTCTCATTCTCCATGTCCATGTCCATCTCTGTCTCTCTCCATCTCTCCCTCAATTCTCCTCTCTGTTGGCAGAGGGAAAGCAGGATGAGGCTGTAAAAGCCAACAGTGGGTGGTGAAACAAATTTTCCCCAAACACTCGCCTGGCAACACTCACTTGATAAGCCACTTACTTTACCTGCCCTAGTGACATAGCATTGGGGTCAGAGAACCACTGACATTATAGGAAACTGAACTGCCCTTGTGACTTCTGTCTGCATTCTTACCTGAGATCTAGGCTATGCATGCACAGAAACTATTGCATAAATCATGTATTGATGTCAATGGGAGATTTGCTCAAAAAGACTTGAGCCAGGTTGCCATTGCAAATAGTAATTTGCTTTTTTATTGACCTGCCTGGTTAAATACAATAAATTAAATAAAACATTCTCAACCATGTGGATCTCATTTTCGGATGTGTATCTCATATTCTGATTTATATTAGGTTTCGGCCTACACATTTGAGGTCAGACAGCCAGTCCCCATTGAGGAGCCTAATCACATGGCTCAGCAGGGTCAATAATAGTCTCAGAGACACAAAGCAACATGAGTTTTACCTGTGGCCCTGACAGGAGGCAAGGCAACTAGATATCCGGACTGGAAAACAAAGAAGGCACACATGCAATGTGCCAACTCTGCAAATCACCCTACAGTTTGCATAGGACAAGCGCCAACATCTCAGTAGAATGCAGCCGGATAAAGCTCAAATGTATACTGTTATGGCATCTGTATCTTCCGAAATCGTCTGAAACGCTAACTCTTCAAAGAGTAATCTTAAATAGTCCCAAAGAAACCAGACCCTTTTCGTGAACTAACACTCGCACTTGACCTTTGTCCCCACTTACTAGCCGTGAATAGGCTGATAGCTACTTTATTGAGGAAAAAATCCTAAATGGTTCAAATGTAAATGTATTTCCCATCGAGGACGCATCTTGTGGTGTGACATTTATGTGGCATAAACGGTAAATGTAAACTGTAAAAATAAGCCATAATGTCTGATTGTGAAAGCATTTATGTGCCCGTTTCAAAGTTCTGTGGAAGAGGCTGAAAAACTGAAAGAACTCCAATTTTGTATAATGAGTCAACACAATCTCACACTCAATTCGTGCAAATGTGTACACAAGTTATTTCAGCAGATTTCTTGCGTTTTTTGTGTGGCTTAATTTGTGTGAAAATACACACACTTTTGTGCTACTTAATAATTCGTAGAAAAATACACATTTTTGAGCGACTTCATTCATAGGAAAATAGATTTTTGGGAGGCAAACTTTGGAACAATCTTTTGAAAGTTATTGGAGAAATGCATAATGGGCAAAGATGTTCCACACTGCCTTTTTTTGTGTCGAACATATATTTGTGTAAAAAAACAAATGGGGGCAGTGATCTAAGGCGCTGCTTCGCAGTGCTACGTAGCTGTGCCACTAGAGACTCTGGGTTCGAGTCTAGGCTCTGTCGTAACCGCCCCCGACCGGTAGACCTATGGGGCGGCGCACAATTGGGCCAGCGTCGTCCGGGTTAGGGGAGGGTTTGGCACGCAGGGATGTCCTTGTCTCATCGCGCACTAGAAACTCCTGTGCAGTGCACGCTGATACGGTTTCCAGGTGCACAGTGTTTCCTCCGACACATTGGTGTGGCTGGCTTCCGGGTTAAGTGGGCATTGTGTCAAGAAGCAGTGTGGCTAGGTTGGGTTGTGTTTCGGGGGATGCATGGTTCTCGACCTTTGCCTCTCCCGAGTCCGTACGGGAGTTGCAGCGATGAGACAAGACTGTAACTATCAATTGGATACCACGAAATTGTGGAGAAAAAGGGGTAAAAGTTAAATAAATACAAAAAATAAATATATACACCGTTGAAGTCAGAGGTTTACATACACTTAGGTTGGAGTCATTAAAACTCGCTTTTCAACCACTCCACAAATTTCTTGTTAACAAACTATAGTTTTGGCAAGTTGGTTAGGACATCAATTTTGTGCATGAAGTAATTATTCCAACAATTGTTTACAGACAGACTATTTCACTTATAATTCAGAGTATCACAATTCCAGTGGGTCAGAAGTTTACATACACTAAGTTGACTGTGCCTTTAAACAGCTTGGAAAATTCCAGAAAATGATGTCATGGCTTTAGAAGCTTCTGACCATACAGCCGTCATACCGCTCAGGAAGGAGACGCGTTCTGTCTCCTAGAGATTAACGTAATTTGGTGCAAAAAGTGCAAAACAATTCCAGAACAACAGCAAACAACCTTGTGAAGATGCTGGAGGAAACAGGTACAAAAGTATCTATATCCACAGTAAAAACGAGTCCTATATCAACATAACCTGAAAGGCCGCTCAGCAAGGATCACCATAAAAAAAACCAGACTACTGTTTGCAACTGCACATGGGGACAAAGATCATACTTTTTGGAGAAATGTCCTCTGGTCTGTTGAAACAAAAATTGACCTGTTTGGCCATAATGACCATCGTTATGTTTGGAGGAAAAAGGGGGTGGCTTGCAAGCCAAAGGTCACCATCTGGGGGTGGCAGCATCATGTTGTGGGGGTGCTTTGTTGCAGGAGGGACTGGTGCACTTCACAAAATAGATGGCATCATGAGGAGGAAAATGATGTGGATATATTGAAGCAACATCTCAAGACATCAGTTAAAGCTTAGTCGCAAATGGGTCTTCCAAATCGACAATGACCCCAAACATACGTCCAAAGTTGTGGCAAAATGTCTTAAGGACAACAAAGTCAAGGTATTGGAGTGGCCATCACAAAGCCCTGACCTCAATCCTATAGAAAGTTTGTGGGCAGAACTGAAAAAGTGTGTGCGATCAAGGAGGCCTACAAACCTGACTCAGTTACACCAGCTCTGTCAGGAGGAATGGGCCAAAATTCACCCAACTTATCTTAGGAAGCTTGTGGAAGGTTACCCAAAACATTTGACCCAAGTTAAACAATTTAAAGGCAATGCTACTAAATATTAATTGAGTGTGTAAACTTCTGACCCACTGGGAATGCGATGAAAGAAATAAAAGCTGAAATAAATCATTCTCTCTACTATTATACTGACAATTCACATTCTTAAAATAAAATGGTGATCCTAACTGACCTAAGACAGAGAATTTGTACTCGGATTAAATGTCAGGAATTGTGAAAAACTGAGTTTAAATGTATTTGGCTAAGGTGTATGTAAACTTCCGACTTCAACTGTATATACAAAACAATACCCCCCAAAATATAATGTGTGTTATAAATGTGTTAACACAATATTGTTAATCAACCAAGTTGTTACTGAAATACATTATTTTTATGGTTTTATGCTCTTTTCGTTTAATACTTTGGAATGCTGGTGCTATGTCGGTTGACAGACTGCAGTCTATTTTTTTGTGTGGTATCAATCAATGAAGGTATTTGATTGGGGAATGGGGAAACATTTTCATGATGGGAAATGAATTAATCGATAAATGTGGGGAAACAGAAGACCTGAAAATGTGCGGTTTAAATTCCCCTGCCACATACGAGGCCACGGTTAGATTTCCTGTTGCAGCTTTCACTTTTTTTCACCACATTGGTGGCAGCGTTGGGATCACGTCCACCTCACGTCTAGTTAAGTGATCTAGTAATGGGAAGCATTCTGTTTTTCAACATTGTGTTGGGTGTAATTACATTGATATATCTAGTGAACAATGGATAAGCAACACTGGGCGTGATGGATAGACATTCTTACTACAGGTGTGATCAAGCCTTTACATCAAAGTTGCCTGAAGATGAATGGAAAGTGCTATGCCCTGACCAGTTATTCAGAAGAAAAACCTCTGACTAGACATTTACATAAGTTAACTTACCAGTGTGGACCCAAAACAAACACGTTCTACACATTGACAAACTCCATGTTTAAAGTGTTATTACAAACATGGTGTTCTTCTGTTACTGAAGCTTATACATCTAATAACCTGACAATGATCCACATCAGATGGGTGTGGATCACCCATATGCCCGCCTGAGTGGCGCAGCGGTCTAAGGTGCTGCATCTCAGTGCAAGACGCGTTACTGCAGTCCCTGGTTCAAATACGGGCTGCATCACATCTGGCTGTGATTGGGAATCCCATAGGGTGGCGCACAATTGGCACAGCCAAGACAAGAGTTGGCTATAACATGAGTACAAACAAAGTGAGTGTGTGTATAAGTGTGCAAGTGTTTGTGTGCGTGTGTGTGTATTTTTGTTGTGTATTATAATTTCCCATCATAAAAATGTATCCCCATTCCCCAATCATTATGAAATAAATTGTATCGTGTACATGAAAAAGTGGATCCTTGTATTAAATGCATTATGAAGAAAATAGTGTAATGTAGGGTCCCCGAAATATGAAATACATTATTAAGAAAATCGTGTAGGCCTACTGTTGCCTATGCGAAAAAAGGGCTTTTGACTACAAGTGCACCAGTATCCCAAAGTATTAAGCGAAAACAAGCATAAAAAACAGTATTTGCATTAATAAACCAAAAAACAGGTAAGGCTACTATTATATTATAATTATTTCAGGTGACAACCTGGTTGAATAACAATATTGGTTTGTTAACACCTTTTTTTGTATATAAATAAATGTGGGACATAAAATAAGGCAGTATAGAACAACATTGGCCATCATGCAATGGGCACTCTAATAACTTTCAAAAGATTGTTCCCAAAATGTCCCCCCCCCCAAAAAATGGTTTATTTACCTGTAAATTAAATCGCACAGAAATGTGTGTCTTTTCACACGAATTAAGCTTCACAAAAACGCACAAAATCTGCTGAAATACTTTTTGGAGTATGAGACTGTTGAATGAGTTTAGCGTGCGATCCAAGCCTTGAGGACCATAGAATGAATGATTGTGTGTGCGCTCACACATGCATGTGCATTCAAGTCGTGCATGCCTGCGTGAATATGTGTGTTGGCATGAAATAACTTGCTGATCAGGACCCGTCCTGAAAGCTATTATCATCAAGAGGCACACTGCAAAACATTAGCTTAACCCACTCACCTTGTAACCACAGCAACCCGAGCCACACAAAGAGTCACTTCTTTATTTCTAGAAGTTCTTAGGAAGTCACCTCCCTCTTTTAGTGTCAACTGTATTCTTGTGTACTACTGTATTTATTAGAGACCTGAAGATGTGTATTATGGCAAGAGAGAATGCAGATGGAGAAGAACTATCTACATGAGAGGGGAGAACAGATATTGTACATACTGTAAACTGATCTTATGTATATGGCCATGGAACGTCACCCTAGACTCATTTCACTGCTCTCTCACACACCCTTTCGATCAGCGAGGGCATCGGCATCACTGTGGTGGAACTCATTCAGTGAAAGGTAAAAAAAATAAAAAAAATCGAAACTCATCTGTATTCCAGAACTTCTATTAAACTAAGGCTCAAATGCTTAGTAGGCATCTAAAACATTTACATCCTGCATACCCAGGCTGAATTCCATTTCCCCTCCTTCTGTATTCTTCTCCTCTCACACCGTGTTCCCACAATCTCTCGCTAAGCATTATTTAAAAAATGAATGAAGCCAATGCTGAAATACATGACAAATACAACCGAATTGCAGTCCTAGTAAATGCCTCCATTTCCCTTACTCTAGACCCTGTCCCATTAGTCTTTTCCATGACTTACATCACACCCCCTTTACCATCCCCATGATCCGAGTTTTCACGCAATCTCTTACTGAAATATTCTCCCTTCTCAAGCCTTCCATCGAAATCAATGATAAAAAGAAATCCCCAGGTCAGTACTCACATAGGCGTCAGGGAAAGCCCTGTACTTGGGCATCAGGTTCTTCTCAGCCTCTGGACTGAAGTGAGACCCTCCATGGGGGGACCCCATGTTGAACAGTGGTGAGTTCAGGCCTTCGTTACTGAAGCTCCTCTGCAGACCCAGACCAATAGAGCCCACAGAGCCCATGTTGCCATTGGAACTCATACCACCCAGCCCCGGGCTGAGCTTTAATGCGGACTCATTAGCATTGGCGAAAGACCTGTAGATGTCCAGAGATGAGCTTGTGGGACTGAGAAGGCCTTCTTGGGTAGAGGTGAAGCTAGGGAGGGGAGGGGGCCTGATCATTCGACAGTTGGTGTCTGTGTTGTTTCCGGTTAAGGAGTCAGACATCCGGGAGGAGAAACGTTCGTAGCGGAAGTGGGTTGAAGGATCAGTTCCTGTTCCAGTTTGGGTTCCAACTCCAGATTTGAATCCAAGTCCGCTCCCAGACACATCAGCCATGCCCATACCAGGCCCTGAGCTCATGTGGTCCTGGTTAGGCCCTATGTCCGGTAGGGAGCCCGTAAGGAACAGAGAGGGCCGCTGGCCTGGGCTATGGGCCTTGCCGTTCTCCTGTGGTTGATCAATCGATGCTGAACGATAGCTAGAGTAGAGGAGGGATCTGTCCAGGCGTGAGGGGTTTGGAGACTGGTTGCTGCTCCCTCCGTTTAGCAGGGGGGACGGCGAGTGCTCTGGGGAAGAGTCACTGCCCAAGGAGCTCTTCCTCATGACGATGCTGCTAAGAGCCGAGGCTCGGAGTGGGAGGTTGAGGCCTCCACGGTTCCAATGGTGGTCTCCAGCCTGCTGCTCCTGTTGCTGCTGCTGTTGTAGCTTCATCAACTCCAGAGGGGAATGCATCTCCTTGGGGGCACTCCAGTTGAGGCCAAGGTCTGCGGGCAGGTTGTAGCGGTTGTTGGGGCCCTCCAGCAGAGACCCAGGGGGCACCTGGGGAGATTTGGTATTGGTGGGGCTGGAGCTGGGGGTGTCCTCCTCGATGGAGGGCAGGGAGGAGATGATGGAGGGGGCGGTGGTCCCGCGCAGCCTCCTCTGCCTCTGGGGAAGGTTAGGGTTCATGCTCTTCAGGGTGTCCACCAGGCTCTCTATGTCGCAGTGATAGGGGGAGCCCGGCTCAGGGGTCACGGGAGAGGAAGAGGGGGAAGGGTCCGAGGAGGAGGGGGAAGGGAGCAGATCCACGTGGGTGGCCTTGTACTGTCCGGAGTAGGAGTCACTGCTGCCTCTGCTGTAGTCCACGTTGTCAATGGTCTGACTCGCCGAGGAGAAGTTTGAGACTGGGAGTGATTGCAAGTCACAGCCTGACTTTATCTTCCTTGCCATGGACTCTCCCTCCCTCCCCTCTTGCTCTACCTCTCTCTCTCTCTGTCCTGCAGGTGCAGTGGCTAGCTCCTCCTCCCACACCCTCCTACTCCCCCTGCCTGTTCCTGTCTCTGGCTCGCTACTCTCCCGGGTCAACTGAACTTCGCTCCTGTCACTCAACCAGCGGCCGTTGCCAGGGGAACGGGGTGTCTCTGAAGAGAGGGAGGACAAGCCAGGTTCTTGGAATGGCGGCCCGAGAGAGGTGAGTTGTCGTGTGTACACAGAGAGGGAGGGGGAGAGGGAAGAGTAGTGTCCATCGTATGTGGACACTCTTGACTCATCTGAATGAGAGTCAGAGCGCCAGGTCTCCCCTTTGGGTTCGAAAGTAGTTTGCACCCCTTCGTACAGGTTCCTCCATTTGTATTCTGGTGCGACTGGACCTAGGTCACTTTCAGTTCTATTCGGTTCGTTGATCGGCCTTTCTCTGTAGTCCACACTGTCTTCAGTGTGGTCTGTGGTGTCATTGTCAGTGACCAGGGAAACTTTGCGGAAGCCCTGTTTTGATTTGTCCATGCCCTTGTGGGTGGGAGAGGGTCTTAGAGTGAGAGTGGAACTGTATGACTTCATCTCGCTGTCTGACTCCAGATCAGCCACTATCTGCTGAATTTCTGAATCGGAGTCCTCAGAGTCTTCTAAAGCTGTACTGTTAACAGCTGAAGCATCCAGAGACCTAACAGGTAGAAGACAAACAGACAGAATGACACATATGTTAATAATTGTCATTGACCAACCATGGAAGTGTGTTAAGGACTGTTTTGTCAAGAGGTGGTGATTATCTAGACGAGCTATGCAAATTATAGAGGTGAACTTTAGGTATGCAGAATTGGGTGTACTGTAAAAAGTGTTAACAGAAGCTAGGCTACATGCTTAACAGTTGCATTCACTGTGGTGGGCCAATTTATATTTTCTTCCTAAAACGTACAGTGAGGCACAAAAAAAAAAATGCACACAGAACTTCTATAATGTCAACAGCTCCACAGACTCTTTCCGTGCCTATAGGCCTACACACATTGCAACAATGTGGTTTAAAACGGAGATTTTAGCTTGTGTTTGCAATGTTCCATGAAGAGTTGATGAAAGCTAAAAGGTTACTTTAAAAAGTCAACAGGTTTCAGGTTTTTCCTCACCTCCAAATGGGACAAAGAACTCCAGACAAAGTGTTACTATTCCACACGTGTCAAATAACATTTAACAGCTAATTACTGTTATGCTAAAGCTCTTTGCGTTGGGGGAACTTTCAGGCAGTGACATTAACCAAAGTGCCCTACCTACTCTTCACGGAAGGGGCGGGTGGTTTCCAGGAAAGAAAGAAATCATATTTCTCCACTCCTACGGAGAAGGTCATAAGATCAAACAATAGCAATGTGTTGCGATGAACCTAATCACACACCTGTTGGGCGTACAACTGGAGTTCTCTCATATGTCAAATCCAAACACACAGATATCAGACGTGTATTCCTCATAGGTCACTGTTGCATACTTACTACGTTTTGTCGGTATGACTAATAAATGGTCTTTTAGCAGCCTCGGTATCCCTTGAATTGGATAGTCCATCTGTAGATGCTCTACAGACTAGTCATTAACATTTCAACTAATTATCTACTAACCCTAACCTTTATCCTAACCCTAAAATCAACCCTACCCTAACCCTTATTCTAAACCTAACCGTAACCTTAGCCAGCAGTCGCTTATCAACAGATAGTTTGTTGATAGTATGACCATGTACGAGAGCATCTACAGATGGACTATCCAGATAAAGTGTGACTGACGCTTTTATCCAAAAGAGACTTACAGAAACGTCCGCATTGACTGCGACACGTGTGTTCAGCATGTGGTCCACGTGGGAATTGAAACTACGACCCTGATGTTGCCAGTGGTTTTTAAACCCATCCAGAAACCTAACCATTTTGCTGTAGCCCTGAACTAACTCAGTGTTTTGTCAATCCTGGCCCTGTGGATCCAAAGGGGTGCACATTTGAGTTTTCTCCCTAGCACTCACACACTGCACTCACACACTGCACTCACACACTGCACTCAACTCCTCAACAAGCCTTTGACTTGAATCAGGTGTGCGAGTGCTGGGGCAAAAACAAAAATGTGCACCCGTTTGGGTCACCAGGACCAGAATTTAGAAGCACGGAACTAGCTCACCTGATTCAGATAGTCAAGGGCTTGAGAAATAGTTGACAAGTTGAACCAGGTTTGCCAGCCCTGGAATAGTTCAAATACATGGAACGGATTAGTGTCCCAGAGGAGAGGTTAGAAAACCCCTGCTCTAACATGGGGTTTCCCTAACTCTGTCCTGGGACTCCCCTGGGTGCACATTCAGTTGTTTTTTTTCAAACAAACTAGCAATACACAGCTGATTCAAATAACCAACTCATCATCAAGCTTTGATGATTTGAATCCGCCGTGTAGTGCTAGGACAAAAACCAAAACATGCACTCATGGGGGACCCCAGGACCGAGTTTGGAGAACCTTGCTCTGACCCACTGAACCATTAGAACCACTGACCACGTTTACATGTGCACAGTATTCCGGATAGTTGCTCAAAACTCGCTTAAATTCTTATTCGGAATAAGCTTGCACCTTTGATATCCCGCTCATGAGTATCCCTGTGTCCATGAATAAACAGAATATTCCTCATTAAGGATGTGGGTTAAGTGAAATATGGACACAGACTGCAGGCCTATAACATTTCACATGTAGATTAATAATAATATGAATTCCTGCAGAATTATGCATTTTTTGCAGTGATATTATAAAACATATGTTAATTTTGTCTAAGGAATAGGAGTGGAGAAATATGATTTCTTTCTTTCAGCATCTCTTAAAACCTCTACGGGATCGGCGTCTCCATACCGGGACGGTTGTTGCTAACATGTGCTAATGTGTCTACAATGACGTTGTCAGTAACATCCAACAATCCAGGACATAGACATGTCTTACATGAGCAGAAAGTTTCAATTCTTGTTAATCTAACTGCACTGTCCAATTTACAGTAGCTATTACAGTGATAAAATACAATGTTTTGTTTGAGGAGAGTGCACAACAACAAAAACACTTTATCACAGCCACTGGTTTGATACATTCACCTCTGAAGGTAAATAATGTACTTACATTCAGTCATCTTGCTCTGATTTGTCATCCTGAGGGTCCCAGAGATAAAATGTAGCACAGTTTTGTTTGATAAAATAAATTGTTATATTCAAATGTAGGAACTGGGTTCTAAAGTCTGAATCCCTGCCGTTTCTGGCAGTACCCAAGTAATCACCAATTCTTAGCCCAGCTGCACGTGACCGAATCGTCAATAGTAAATTATAGTAAATTCATTATAGTAGGCTAAATTATTATGGTGGATGGAACTGCGCAGGTAGCCAACTTTTTGAAGTGATTTGTTTGACAAACAGATGAAAACATCATCACACAACACCCATGATGTGCGAAACTGAGCCTGAGCACACCGCAAAAATAACAGTAAACGGAACAAGACGTTTACATGCCACAGTATCCCGTCTTAGATCAGCATAGCCCAGGTATCATATCCTGGTTTCTCATAACCTGGGATACAAGCTTCTCCCAGTTATTGTAAACGGGATATGATGTTTATATGCGTCAACTCAAAAATAGAATACTTGAGTATTAATAGTAAATAGTAAATAATAACGGCATATTGGTGTGCATGTGAACACGGTCACTGACTCAAGATTAGACGAAGCAGAAGCCTTTTCATTTAGCGGTCAACAAAAAGTAGTTGGTCTGTTCAAACATGCAGGGTCTCTCACCAGTGACAGTTACAACTAGACCGATTCGTCATAAAGTGCACAATGTGCAAACTACTAGAGCCCTCAGACTCAACTCTGGACCTCGAAGCCAGTTTCAATGCATTTTTTTTCCATTGTCCCCGTCTAATCAGAGACTGATTTAGAACTGGGACAGACACCAGATGTGTGCAATTAATTATCAGGAAGAACAGAAAACCAGCAGGCTTTGGACTTCGTAGGGTAAGAGTTGAATATTCCTGTACTAGAGAGACAAGTGGAGTGACAACACAGACGTAAGCATCCAATCTAAACTAAGAAAGACCCTTTTCAGGGCCCTTTCAAAGATCATTCTTAAAACTTCAAATAACTTCACAGATCTTCATGGTAAAGGGTTTAAACACAAACATGCACCTGTGGAACGGTCGTTAAGACACTAACAGCTTACAGACGGTAGGCACAGTTATGAAAACTTAGGACAATAAAGAGGCCTTTCTACTGACTCTGAAAAACACCAAAAGAAAGATGCCCAGGGTCCCTGCTCATCTGTGTGAACGTGCCTTAGGCATGCTACAAGGAGGCATGAGGACTGCAGATGTGGCCCGGGCAATAGATTGCAATGTCCGTACTGTGAGACGCCTAAGACAGCGCTACAGGGAGACAGGACGGACAGCTGATCGTCCTTGCAGTGGCAGACCATGTGTAATAACACCTGCACAGGATCGGTACATCCGAACATCACACCTGCGGGACAGGTACAGGATGGCAACAACAACTGCCCAAGTTACACCAGGAACGCACAATCCCTGCATCAGTACTCAGACTGTCCACAATAGGCTGAGAGAGGCTGGACTGAGGGCTTGTAGGCCTGTTGTTTGCAGGTCCTTACCAAACATCACCGGCAACAACGTCGCCTATGGGCGCAAACCCACAATCGCTGGACCAGACAGGACTGGCAAAAAGTGCTCTTCACTGACGAGTCGTGGTTTTGTCTCACCAGGGGTGATGGTCGGATTCGTGTTTATCGTCGAAGTAATGAACGTTACACAGAGGTCTGTACTCTGGAGCGGGATCGATTTGGAGGTGGAGGGTCCGTCACAGTCTGGGGCGGTGTGTCACAGTATCATCAAACTGAGCTTGTTGTCATTGCAGGCAATCTCAACGCTGTGCGTTACAGGGAAGACACCCTCCTCCCTCATGTGGTACCCTTCCTGCAGGCTCATCCTGACATGACCTTTCAGCATGACAATGCCACCAGCCATACTGCTCGTTCTGTGTGTGATTTGTCAGGAATGTCAGTCCCAGCAATCCCATTGAGCGCGTCTGGTACCTGTTGGATCGGAGGGTGAGGGCTAGGGCCATTCCCCCCAGAAATGTCCGGAAACTTGCAGGTGCCTTGGTGGAAGAGTGGGGTAACAAGAACTGGCAAATCTGGTGTAGTCCATGAGGAGGAGATGCACTGGAGTACTTAATGCAGCTGGTGGCCACACCAGATACTGACTGTTACTTTTGATTTTGACCCCCCCTTTGTTCAGGGACACATTATTCCATTTCTGTTAGTCACATGTCTGTGGAACTTGTTCAGTTTATGTCTCAGTTGTTGAATCATACGTTCATACAAATATTTACACATGTTAAGTGTGCTGAAAATAAACGCAGTTGACAGTGAGAGGACGCTTCTTTTTTTGCTGAGTTTATGTCTTACAGACTAAACAGCAGTCCTTTTGTGAACTGACAACCAATGTTTACCTACAGTAAATGGAGTTCATCTATCCTCACAACTCCTCCTTCATTTCATACTGCCACTTCGGAAAAAGTTGACAGCACATCACCACAACAATGCCATTCTGTAGCAGTGTTTTTTCCCCTAAACTATTTCAAACTTCTCTCCGGTGTGTGTCTTGGTACTTCTCCATCCCTCCGTTTCAGCAGGTAACTCAGCTCATCACCACACCTGCACCCCGGGGAAGACAGAAGGGCTTAATAGCTACCACATACCACTGCACCTCTCTGCTGGAACATGAAGTTGCATAGAGCAACTGCCCCTAAAAAGCAACTTTTCATTTTTTTAAATGGCTGATGTGGCATCGATATGAGACCGACATTTACTCTAGTGTCAAAATTCACTACAAAATGTAAATAGCATCATTTTGGTCATGAAGTCAGTCTAGTCCAAAACTAAGATTTGCAAGATAGAAAAAAATGGAATGTCATGGAATGAAGGGTACCGTAACAGTTATCCGTGGGTTGGGATAAATTTTAATCCTGCCCACAGCTGGCAGCACCCAAGTAATCAATTCCGAGCGCAGCTGCATGCGAACCGGTCGTAATGCCCATGGTCAATTTGGTTTGACATTCGATATCCCTACGGGGATAGTTAGGGACCATCAGAAAATTACACAACATACACGGGACTATACTTTAAAAGGTCAATCGCTCCACATTACAATGACTTAACCTCAAACCAACTATACATTGTATAAATTAATATACAAATATTGAAAGCATATAATGAGATGTGCATAGTGAAAATATTGTCCCATTTACAATGTGTAATTTATTGACGGTCCCTAACTATCCCCAGAGATAGGCTATCCAAAGTCAATCCAACTTTGCCACAGTTCCACACCACCCGGCTGAAGCTAATGTATGAAATCACCCGAGTGACACCCACATCAAACCACACCCCAAAATCAACTCACGTTTGAATTCAATCACGGCTGCTAGCATTTTTTATTGAACCAAATCTAAAATGAGGCCAAATTAGGAAGGCCCTATAAATGTCAGACCAACACAAACTCACAATCATCTGCTTCAACATGAAAAATTGGAAATTCACGCATATGCAGACACACCTGTGCTGACGGCGTGGTGCCAGGAAAATAATTTGTCCCTCAACGATAAAAAAAAGGAAGGATCGTATTGTGAACTACAGGAGACAGAAGAGGGAGCACACCCCATCCTCTTCGAAGGGGGCCACAGTGGGAGGGGTCAAAAGCTTCAAGTTTCTCGGCCTGCACATCACTGAGGACCTAAAATGGTCTCACCTAACTGACATTGTGGTGAATAAGGTGCAATAGCGCCTTTACAACCTCAGATGGCTAGAAATCTATTTGGCATGGCCCCTAAGGCCCTCACGGACTCCTACAGATGCACTATTGAAAGCATACTGTCAGGCTTCGTCCTCAACTGCATGACTCTCCAGAGGGTGACGAGGACAGCCCAACGCATCAGAAGCCACGCTGCCTGCCCTCCAGGAGATGTACAGCAGCCGGTGTCAAAAGAAGGCCAAGAAGATCATTAAGGACCTCAGTCACTCTGCTCCCGTCCGACAGACGTAGACAGTCCAGGTGCATCAGAGCTAAGTCCAAGAGACTAAAAAACAGCTTCTATCACCAGGCCATAAGACTGTTGAACCATTCCTGATTTCTTACGATTTTTTTCTTATTTTTTTCTTTCCATTCATTTTTTTTTTTTTTTTTACATTTGACTTTACATTAGGAGTAACAGAAGCATTTTGCTGCACTGCTATAATACTTGCTAAGCTGTGTACACAACCAATAAACTGATTTGATTTGGATCATGTTCCAATCGCACATTTGGGGACCATTCTTTAAAAAATATATTTTTCACTTGTTTTTCCTCTATGCCGTCTGAAGGGTAAGGCGGAGGAGGGCTTTGCAGTCTAAAGAAGACAACGAACACCCCACACACTCGTTGCATGTTCTTACATTTGAATAGCAGTGCATCAATCACAAAGAGATTTTCTCAGGCTTAACTACTGAAATTCAGCGACATTCCAACAGCGAAATGTTCTGCAGGTATTTATTTTCCTACGGCAGTATTTGTACCCTGGCAGCACCTGTGGATGTTTTTTTGTTGTTCAATGTACTACAGTATTTTTGAATTGGGGCCTGCCTGTGTGCCTCTACATTCCACACAGGTCTCTCCATTCTCACAGAAACCAGCTCTGGGAACTCATCTGGTTGGTACCACGTGTACATCTGATACCAGGTGTACCAGGTTTACACGCAGAGAGCCAACGCAACTTTTCGATGTGACCTGACAGGCTGACCGCTTCAGAGGACAGAGCGGCTCCATCCACTGAGCTCATTAGGTTCTTAGTCGTGTCGACATGTGAAACGACCACCACTGTAGCTCAACATACTGGGATCAGGGTGTATAGTTCCCGTAAGATAATTCATTTTGCTGGCACTACAGATATTCTGGATCTGTAGATCTTCACTTATTAAAGATGCTCCAGTACGTTGGCGACTGAGAAAGTATTTTTGAAACCTCCCGCTTTGGCCTGGATGTGTCAATATGCATGTGTGTCCTACACAATCTATGAGCGGATTTCCTGTCTTACCTCATTTAGCCATGAAATCCCTCGTTCGAAAGCAACTGCTTTGAATATTATAGAAAATCCAAGTAGATTCGGTAAACAAAGAATGGAGGGCACCAACGACGGCACCAGATGATGACGTCGGGAAACATTTGACCCTTCCAATCCAGGGCGGCCTCCGAGTTATTACCCTACATGTCATCATCGTCACCTGCTGAGGAGGGCGGAAGGAGAGATAAAGACTGATTTACAACTTTTAGAACCCTCTTCATTCCATGAAGTGCTGTCATTCCTTGCGTTCCCAGCTGTGTTGGCTCTTTGTGAGTGACGGAAACAGAGGTGACATTAACAGAGAGGACGGAAATGGAATGGACCACCTGCGGTAAACACTGAAGCCAGTGTCAAGAGTTACCTCCAGTTTCCACACCACCCACAACACGATAGCCATGTAATAGTCGGCCTCGGGACAGATAAGGGTTATTCCTTAGTTTAGCTTTCACATAGCATTAACATGCCTGTCCATCAGAGCTCCTATCTCATGAAAGAGGAGGTGGAGGTTTCATTATGACTATGACAGGACTTCCTAGGTCATACCAGAGATGTTGTTGGACAGAGTGCAATTTACCTGATTGAAGCGGAGGCTAGCGAACCATTTTGTGTCCTGTGTGACTTTCTAGAAACGGCCCACTTTCACACAACCTGAGTCTTTCTATTTCAGTGCATATAGAGATATCTCTAAGTGATATTGTAATAACTAAACGGACCACTGTGTTCTTGACTTTACTATATGTATTTGCCGCCATCTTGTGGGGGCAACAGGAAACAACAGCTGCTATTGGGAAAGAAAATAACATATGTACAGTGTTGTCCTCTCTGTTTTCATGTTTTCAGAGGAACTGAAAACAGTGTGGCTTGGATATATAATCTTTACTGTGTGGGTCCACTGGGTTCTTTACTGTGTTCCATGAAAAAAGGACTAGGTCCAAGATTCCCATGATCAGATAACACATGGCATGCAAAAGGCCTGTCAATCAGGCAAACAACATACCTGCGCCTGCGTTCTACGAGAAACAATTGACATAGTGTACACTATCTTAAATAATGAAAGCCATAGGCTACACGAAGAGTGTCGCGTGCGCACACACACAAACACGCACGCCCAGCCATTCCTGTTCAGGTGTCGACAACGGGCGCACCACAGTGTGCGCCGATGAAATGTTACGCCACAAGTGTTTCCATTGGCAACGCCTATTGTCCATCAACAGGTGTATCTCGGGTCTACCGTCTAACACAAACAGAAGTCAAGTTCTTTGACGATGACTCCTTTCAGCCCATCCCACTGAGAGGGTGCAGAGAGGACCACAAGCATGCGGGTGGATGGGTGAGGCCAATCACCACTTCGAGTCTGGCTTGGAGACTTTCACGCGATGTCTTCCACCAAGGAAACTGGCCTATTCGACAATGACAAAAAAGGGATGCCGTCGCAATACAGAAATGTCCACAAAGAATATTAAAAGGTGACAGGAAATATAATCCCTGGGTGAATGCAGAATGAATCCACTCTGCTGGTAAATATTCTAGTTGTATGGCCTGAGGATTTACAGCGCAACGTGTCTAGTTCAGATGGCTGTTACGCAGATCCACATGTCATTTATCAGGACAGTGAAGTAGACTGTCTGTACTGTACATAGTACAGGGGATGTGCTATTGAACTCCAATTCATAATTCTAGCTAATTGCCCTCAATCACAACATTATGAGATAATAACAGTCTTTGCATTTTCAATAAACAACATCCCAGACACATTGCATAGAGAATGGACATCAACAATTTCCCCCTCCAGTCCACCGAGTCCCATACTCGTACAATTTACTGCGCAGCACACACCAAGCAATTAGCTATAGTCCTATTGTTGCTGAGTCCCCACATTCTCTCGCACTCACAGACACACTTGTGCAATCTGAGTGCACACACTCACTCATTTAGCATAGAAAGATCATATGAGACTTGATCACCTCCACTTCAAAACACACACATCATGAAAAGTAGGAAATCAGAGTAAGGATAGCAGATGAAATGTCATCCCTTACCCTTCGGGCTGGCTGAGGAATTGTACTCTGTTCCTCAGTGAGTTGAGGAGTGTATCTGCAGTGACTGATAGCGTCCCTCCCACCTGCTCTGGCTCTGCACCGGGTCTCTCTGTGGCAAGACCGTTGGCTCTCTTTCGAAGTCTGTCGAGGGTTGTGTCTCGTGCGACAGGAGGATTCACTGCCACCTGCTCTGGCTCTGCACCGGGTCTCTCTGTGGCAAGACCATTGGCTCTCTTTCGAAGTCTGTCGAGGATTGTGTCTCGTGCGACAGGAGGATTCACTGCCACCTGCTCTGAACTGGCTCGGTCTGTTTCCTGCGTGACAATGCTGTCTTTCCACTCAGTACCGAGTGTCCCTTCATGTTCTATCTTTACAGTGTATGTTCTGGACTCTGCATCTGTCGTTGTCTCTTCTCTGTCAAGTGCAAATGTGTTCTCGCCATGTGTGCTAGTGGTGTTTACTTTTGCTTTCTGCTCAGAGAAAGAGGATGTGTCCTCGGTAGTACGAGTTACTAGGTCCGCTTCCTCTGCTGTGAGTGTGTCTAAAATGCTCCCCTCTCGGTCTGTGGTGTGTGCGAGTGTGTTATGTGTTGCGAGTGTGTCCTGTCTCTCTCTGTTGCCGGTGGCAGCGTGTTCATTCTCGCTGCTGTGAGACTCCTGTGGCTCTTCGTGGCCTGGGGTCTGTCTGAGTGTATGTGTATCAGCGCAGGCCTCTGTTACCAGGTAAGCGTGTGTAACTGCACTCCGGTTACTCCCTGACCCCTCCTCCTCTCCATGCTGCTCTGTGATGGAAGGCGGGGCGGGCGACTCACATTCCATGAGTGTGTGCACCTGCTGAACAGGTAGGGCTGGTTTCACCCCATCCTCCCACCCTTCTTTCACCAGTGCCGAGACCTCTCTCGTTCCTCTCTCCTCCACCGGCACCAGCCTCTCTGCATCGCCGTCTTCTGGGGACTCAATGCGTCTCTTCTCCTCTCGGTGGACTTCATTCTCTTGACCTCTATCCTTCGTTTCTAACAGTACCTCCGTTACTTTCTGTGACCCCAAACTCCATCCTGCTTCAACGGTTTCATTACCATTCCTCCGTTGTTTGCCCGCTCCTTTCATTTCCTCTGCTTTCACCTCTTCAACGCCACTCTCCTCCATGTAATGCTCCAGGATGCTGTAATGGACCGCTGGTATGGCGACTTCCATGGCATTGCTGTTCTCTGGTATGATCACACACTGTGAGCTTGCCCTGTTAACGTCTGCATCACAGGGCACATGTTCCTTAATCTGTCTATTAGAATCTATGCTGTTGGCCTCTTCCATTACCTCCACCTCTGCTTCTTGAACTTTCTCAGTAGCCGTGGTGGACATATCATTTGATCTTTCCCTGACAACGTCTACATCATAGGACATAATATTCTGCTCAATCTGTCCATTTTCCTCTTCCATAATCTGCACTTCTGCTTCTTGACCTGTCTCAGTAGCCATTGTCTCTGCTGTTGTTGAGGAGACGGACGCATCAATGGAGATGATGGTTTCAAGAGTACTGGAATTCTTAGTGCTTGGGTGGCTAGCGCTAAGAATGTCAGAAACGAGGGTGACATTGTCCGAGAGAATGTGATCAGAGTTGTCAATGTTCATTAAAGAATGATGAAGGACGAGATCTGTGTTTTCAGTGTCCTCTGTATTAAGGTCAACTGGAAGAGCTGCGGTCAAATGCTCCGACTGATCAACAAGGTTTGGCCGAGTGTTGCAATCTGGTCGGAGCGGAACAGAATCGGTGTCCGTAACATAGACTGGTTTATCAAGGTTGGGGTCAGAAATGGTGGACACCTGGTCAGAAGGAAAAAGTTCAGGGAAAAGAACGTCATAGAGAGATTCACATGTGTCACTAGAGCCAGTATCAGGAACAGCGATATCGGTATTTGGGAGAGGTGAGTCTGAGGTGGGACGCTCAGGCTCTAAGTCATCCATTTCCATTGGCTCAGTTGTGGGGAGTGTAGGCTCAAAGCACAGAGGCGCAAAGGCCTCAGGCTCAGCGAGGGAGAAATCTGTGCTAGGTTGGGCAGTGTCTGTTTGAGGAACAGGGGGAAGCTTGTTCTCAAAAGGAGCGTCTATATTAGGAGGTGTGCATCGAGTGTCCATCATCACGCCCGATGTCACAACGCCAGAAGTGTAAGTGCTGAGAGCAGATGCGGTGTGGCCAGATATGTGAGGTGAGGGGAACATTCCAGGAAAGAGAGAGTCGTAAAGATCTCTGAATACTGGTTGAGAGTTGGTATCAGTAACAGTGAGGTTAGTATTAGCAGTGGTGTCTGTGTCAGGGTGGCTGGTATCCATTTTGGAGACTGCAGTGGGGACAGGGACGTCAGTGACACTAGCTTCAGTGTGATCAATGGCAGTTTCATACTCCTGTTTAACTGATTCGGGTAAAATGGGACTTGGTGAATCAAAGGGGCTATCCAAGGACAGGTGTGGGTTAGTTTCATCATTTATTATGGTTAGGTTGGTGTCAAGGCATCCCTCAGTAGAGTCATTGTCTGATGTGGCAGATTCTTGTGCCGAGGTGAAACTTTGAGGTGAAACAATAGCAGTGCTGATCTCTTCAGAGGTGATGGAGGTGACCGTTTCAGGCATAGGCCTAGATGTATCAGTGGTGGAGACAGAGGTATCATTGATGGAGTTGGTGTCCATGTCAGTAACAGAGTTGACAGTGATAAGAGCAGAGGTGACGGTGTTGAGAATAGGTGTCTCAGTGTTGTCAGCCAAAGAATCAGGGTTCAGAGGAAAGGTCTCGGTTTTAACGTCAGTTGTGTCCGTTTCAGTAATAGTGGCTTCTATATTGGGGTCCAAGGCAATGGGAGAGGGATCTGTATTAGGGGTAACAGTGGTGATATTTTCAACAACAACAGGTTGTCCAATGGAGAGAGTAACATAAGAGGCCTCAGTTTTGCTAAGTGAGAGTGCAGTCACAGGAAGGACAGGGTCAGCGCTGGGTAAGGGGGACATTTCATCACTCTGGTTTGAGGTGTAAACTGTAGCAGGAGGAGAGCTAGTGGGGGGAAATGATGTAGCTGGGCTCAATGGGTAGCAGGGGGGTGGGCTAGATGGATAGGAGGGTGGAGGTGGGTTAGGTGGGAAAGGTGGAGGACTTGGGTTAAAGCTATCAACATCCATTGGAGAAGCTGTGTCAGTATGGTCTGTTGAGGCATACGGATTGTCACACTGAGCATCCGGGCTCTCCTCTTCCTGTGAGGTCTCGTTCCACTCCATCTCAGGCATAGCTAAAGGAACTTTTCTTGTAGCCCGGCCCACTTCAAGAGGAATAATGTTATCCATCTGGGAAATTGGTTGGTTGGTGGCAGTCTTAGGACTGTCCATCGGTGGCTCCTGGGCCTGCGATTTCTTGGGGACAGTGGGAGGAGGATAAGAGGTGACCAGTGTCTTAGTGTTTAGGTCAGGCTGAGACACAGCGAACCTTACCCTCTTGTTCAGAGTGCCGCCTTGGCCGATGTCCCAGAGGCTGAGGTTCAGAAGCTCCTCCTCTTGCCCTTTGACTTCTGGCTCGGAGCCGTGGAGGACCACGATGCTCTGGGAGAGATCCCCGTCACTCTTCTTCTTCCTCCTCTTCAAGCCAAAGGTGAACGTGCCAAACCTCTTGGGCTTGGCACGGAGGTCCATCTCTGAGTAGCTGAGGTCCTTGGCCTGTTTGCTAGCGATAGACGGAAAGGCAGAGGGAGGTATAGTGAGTGAGAGCGGGGGAGGGGGGGCAATGTGCTAAGAGAGAGATTGGGGAGAGAAATGAGAGAGAGCATTATTTCTTAGCTTTGAAATGAACATTTCATACTCTACAAAATTTTTTTAGAGCCAATAATCTCACTGCATCATTCACATAAGAATAATGTTTTGACTTCATAAGAAACAAACCCTAGTTACTCAGAGCTTGCAAAACTCCACTGACCACAAAAGGCAAGCATCACTGGTATGTATACAGTGTATTTAGAAAGTATTCAGACCCCTCGACTTTTTCCACATTTACAGCCTTATTCTAAAATGGATTAAATAAAAAAATGTCCTTCATCAATCTACACGCAATACCCCATAATGACAAAGCGAAAACAGGTTTTTAAAAACATTTGCAAATTGTGGGTGACAGGTCTTGGTCAGGGAGGTGACCAAGAACCCGATGGCCACTCTGACAGAGCTCCAGAGTTCCTCTATGGAGATGGCAGAAACTTCCAGAAAGACAACCATCTCTGCAGCACTCCACCAATCAGGCTTCTATGGTAGAGTGGCCAGACAGAAGCCACTCCTCACTAAAAGGCACTTGAAGGCTGCTTGTAGTTTTCAAAAAGATTCTCTGGTCTGATGAAACCAAGATTGAACTCTTTGGCCTGAATGCCAAGCGTCATGTCTGGAGGAAACCTGTCACCGTCCCTACGGTGAAGCATGGTGGTGGCAGCATCATACTGTGGGGATTTTTTCAGCGGCAGGGACTGGGAGACTAGTCAGGATCGAGGGAATGATGAACAGAGCAAAGTACAGAGAGATCCTTGATGAAAACCTTCTCCAGAGCGGAGGCGGGATTGCTGTAGGGGTTTTATGACACCTCACGCTAATCGTAAATTGTAGGCAGCAGATGACTCCTTTTGGTCTCTAGTATTGGTGAATGGAATCCCTTTGTTACTGAAGGTTTTGCTGCCCAAAAACTCTCATGTCCAACAGTGAACACTGGGACAATATATTTCAACATCCGAATGTGGGGAATAATGAGAGATGGAATATGGGAAATTAATGTATATTTTGTGGTGTCATTAAAAATGGTATAAAAGTGATTTAATGAAAATATTATAACTTGAAGAGCTTTCACACTGTGAATATCAGGTTTACATCCTTTACGTTGTGTAGGAAATATAAAGGATGAAGATAATATTTTTGTTAAGATAGGAATTTGATTTTAGTTCTAACAAGATCATATATTTTTTTTGATGTTTTGCCCAGTAACTAGCCATGCCCGAGGGTGCTCAGAGAACGTGTCAGTATTACGGAAACAACCCTTTTTATCCAAGTGTATAAAAGATTGAGTTAAGAATTAACATACCAGACTATAAGGACCACAAGCTGCAGCTAGGTCTCCATTGGTCATGACCCTGGAAATCAACACAAGTTGAAGAAGACAAAGTAGCCTCTAACAATCAATGTTAAGGTTGAGTAGCTGTTCTAAGTACTGTATCTAAGAAAGTGAATTTAAGTAGGACCATATGGTTATTCTCTTCAAATCATCATTGACTACACTGCTCTCATCACAACTCTGGGGATCATCGACACGGCTGATTAGCTGTCCTCAGAAGACCACTCTTCCAGAACGAGTGAAAGTCAACACAGACAACTAAGGAGGACATTGTGACCTCTTGTGGACAATCAGGAGACTCACACTTACAAACCAAGGAGAAGGCCCAATCAAACCATTTTCACAAAGCGGAACCCTTTTCACGAAGGCCTGGATCCAACAGAGATATACAACGAAGACCTTCAACGCGTAAATACATGCATTACGAGCGGCAGTTCGGGGCAAGTTATTAGGTTAACTGTGAACGTAGTTCCCAAATGTATCCAAGTGTCTCTCTTTCTCTCTAACTTTCCATCTTTTGTAACAAGTGTCATATGGTGTTAGTCCGCTAGGGACCTGTTTTCATCATATTAAGTTTCTAATCAACAACCTATACCATATGTGTGTGTGTATCCTGTTTTATCATTTAGTTTGTTAATAAATAAATAATCAAATCAATGTGTGGTACGGAATGATCAGTAAGACTCGGGTTTGTGCAGATTCAAGTCTGCGACGTTCAGAATGAGACTGATATGAGCTAATGTTTAATAAGTGACTTATCGATATATAACACATATATATATATATATATATATATATATATATATATATATATATATTCTTGAGCTTAATTCGGGAGATGGTAACTCGTTAAACAACTTCTTCCGTGGTGCCCCACATTCCTAATGAGTTAATTGATACATGATTACTTTAATCTGGTAACAATTAAACATAGTAGGTAATTATTTGATAAATAACAGTCATCACATTAATGAAAGTCACGTCACAACAGATGATCTGCAAAGAAGAATGGGAGAAAATCCCCAAATACAAGTGTGCCAAGCTTGTAGTGTCATACGGGGGCGGCAGGTAGCCTAGTGGTTATAGAGGTGGGCCAGTAACCGAAAGGTTATTAGATCGAATCCCCGAGCTGACAGCTTTGCACACTCTTAGCATTCTCTCAACCAGCTTCACCTGGAATGCATTTTAATTAACAGGTGTGCCGTGTTCAAAGTTCATTTGTGGAATTTCTTTCCTTCTTAATGTGTTTGAGACAATCAGTTGTGTCGTGACAAAGTAGGGGTGGTATACAGAAGAAAGCCACATTTGGTAAAAGACCAAGTCCATATTATGGCAAGAACAGCTCAAATAAGCAAAGAGAAATGACAGTCCATCATTACTTTAAGACGTGAAGGTCAGTCAATGCGGAACATTTCAAGAACTTTGTTTCTTCAAGTGTAGTCGCAAAAACCATCAAGAGCTATGATGAAACTGTCTCTCATGAGGACCGCCACAGGGAAGGAAGACCCAGAGATCAAATCAAACTTTATTTGTCACATGCGCCGAATACAACAAGTGTAGACCGTGAAATGCTTACTTTACAAGCCCTTAACCAACAGTGCAGTCTTAGAAGAGTTAAGAAAATATTTACCAAATAAACATAAAATTATAAAATATAACACAATAACAAGGCTATATACAGGGGGTACAGGTTAGTTGAGGTAGTTTGTACAGGGTAGGTAGGGGTGAAGTGACTATGCATAGATAATAAACAGTGAGTAGCAGCAGTGTACAAATCAAATGGAGGGGTGGGGGGCGTGTCAATGTAAATAGCAATGTAAATAGTCCGGTGGCCATTTGAATAATCGTTCAGCAGGTAGAAGCTGCTAAAGAGCCTTTTGGTCCTAGACTTGGCACTCAAGTAATGCTTGCCATATGGTAGCAGAGAAAACAGTCTGACAATTCTATGGGCTTTCCTCTGACACCGCCTATTATATAGGTCCTGGATGGCAGGATGCTTGGCCCCAGTGATGTACTGGGCCGTACGCACTACCCTCTGTAGCGCCTTACGGTCAGCACCTCTGCTGCTGGATAAGTTCATTACAGTTAACTGCACTTCATATTGCAGCCCAAATAAATGCTTCACAGAGTTCAAGTAACAGACATCTCTACATCAACTGTTCAGAGGACACTGCATGAATCAGGCCTTCATGGTCAAATTGCTGCAAAGAAACCACTATTAAACGACACCAATAAGAAGAGAATTGCTTGGGCCAAGAAACACAAACAATGGAAATTTGACCGGTCGAAATCTGTCCTTTGGCCTGATGTGTCCACATTTGAGATTTTTGGATCCAACCGCTGTCTCTTTGTGAGATGCAGAGTAAGTGAAAGGATCATCTACGCATGTGTGGTTCCCACGTGAAGCATGGAAGAGGTGGTGTGACGGTGTGGGGGTGCTTTGCTGGTGACACTGTCTATGATTTATTTAGAATTCAAGGCACACTTAACCAGCATGGCTACCACAGCATCCTGCAGTGATACGCCATCCCATCTGGGTTGCGGTTAGTGGGACTATGATTTGTTTTTCAACGGGACAGTGACCAAAAACACACCTCCAGGCTTTGTAAGGGCTATTTGACCAAGAAGGAGAGGGATGGAGTGCTGCATCAGATGACCTGACCTCCACAATCACCCGACCTCAACTCAATTGAGATGGTTTGGGATGAGTTGGACCACAGAATGAAGGAAAAGCAGCCAAGTGCTCAGCATATGTGGGAACTCCTTCACCTGTTGGAAAAGCATTCCTCATGAAGCTAGTTGAGAGAATGCCAAGAGTGTGCAAAGCTGTCATCAAGGCAAAGTGTGGATACTTTGAAGAATCTCAAATATAAAATATATTTTATATTTTATATTCATCCAAGCACAGGATGTAGCTCTTAGTTTAGTTTGTAATATCAAATCAAATGTATTTATATAGCCCTTCGTACATCAGCTGATATCTCAAAGTGCTGTACAGAAACCCAGCCTAAAACCCCAAACAGCAAGCAATGCAGGTGTAGAAGCACAGTGGCTAGGAAAAACTCCCTAGAAAGGTCAAAACCTAGGAAGAAACCTAGAGAGGAACCAGGCTATGTGGGGTGGCCAGTCCTCTTCTGGCTGTGCCGGGTGGAGATAACAGAACATGGCCAAGATGTTCAAATGTTCATAAATGACCAGCATGGTCAAATAATAATAATCAAAGGCAGAACAGTTGAAACTGGAGCAGCAGCACGGCCAGGTGAACTGGGGACAGCAAAGTGTCATCATGTCAGGTAGTCCTGAGGCATGGTCCTAGGGCTCAGGTCCTCCGAGAGAGTGAAAGAAAGAGATGCTAGTTATAGGTCGCAAGAAACAAAGAGATCTGCTGTTGGATCTGACAATTAATCTTGATGGTTGTACAGTCATTTAAAATAAAACTAGAAAGGCCTGATTGGTGGAGTGCTGCAGAGATGGTTGTGCTTCTGGAAGTTTCTGCCATCTCCACAGAGGAACTCTAGAGCTCTGTCAGGTGTCCATCGGGTTCTTGGTCACCTCCCTGACCAAGGCCCTTCTCCACCGATTGCACAGTTTGGCCGGGCAGCCAGCTCTAGGAAGAGTTTTGGTGGTTCCAAACTTCTTCCATTTAAGAATGATGGGAGGCCAGTGTGTTCTTGGTGGCCTTCAACACTGCAGAAAAGTTTTGGCACCCTTCCCCCGATCTGTTTCTCGACACAATCATGTCTCGGAGCTTTAAGGACAATTCCTTCAACCTCATGGCTTGGTTTTTGATTTGACATGCACTGTCAACTGCGGGACCTTATATAGACAGATGTGTGCCTTTCCAAATCACGTCCAATCAATTGAATTTCCCACAGGTGGACTCCAAATCAAGTTGTAGAAACATCAAGGATGATCAATGGAAACAGGATGCACCTGAGCTCAATTTCAAGTCTCATAGCAAAGGGTCTTATGTGAATAAGGTAATTGTGTTTTTTATTTGCAATATTTTGCTGACATTTCTAAAAACCTGTTTTTGATTTGTCATTAAGGGGTATGTGTGTAGATGGCTGTGGATTGTTTTTTGTATAAGGCTGTAACCTAACAAAGTGTGGAAAAAGTCAAGGGGTCTGAATACTTTCAGATGGCACTGTACATACCAAGCTGGTGGGGCAAGTCGTAGAAAATCTATAACATGGTCTCTGATCTCTTTATCCTGTCCATCTAACTCCTAATGTATGATGGTTGTCATGCCATGTTACCATAGCAGTTGGCTTGGCTATACATAGCGGTTGCCATATACAGCAGTAGAAACAGATCAATGACCAAGCTAGTATTTGGCTGATTGTCAGAACAGAAAGAGTGAAACGTCAATGTACTTGAAGACTACTATAGAAATTGTTGACTGTTAAAGGAAAGACCGAAAGGAGAATATGATGTGGTTTGTGGACCAACGGAAATCAAGGGCATGCGGTTGTGTGTGATGTTCTGGTTATGAAAGTGATGTAACTTGTACTTTGTTTTCAGGGGTGAATGAGACAATGTATTCCCCTAACCTTATTGTTTCAAGAAAGTCATTTTTTAAATATTATATTAGTTGTATATGTTTTTCCTTATCATATGTGTCACACCAGCCTTCGCTTTGGCTCCCTCTCCTTTCTGGCTCAGGCGTTTGGCGTTGCAGGTCTTCTAGCTGCTGCCGAACCTACTGCTGGAAAACGCCCTTCACTCATCAATCCCCTGGACTTGTCTCATCATCATTACACACACCTGGTTCCAATCCCCACTCTATCACTATATTACACTCCCTCTGCCATTTGTCTTTGTCGGTCATTGCAAATGTTACTTGTTTTCCTGAAAGAAAACTCTCTTACTATTTCCTGAGTACTTTATATTTTGCACTTTGGGTTCACCCTGTGCCTTTTTGTTTATGAAGATATATTTTGAGCACAAGAGCGTTTGGTTTCGTCCAGTTTTGATCTATGGTGTTCCATACCTCCTCGGCGCGCCATAACCAATCGTCCACGACAGGAGACTCGATCTGACGCCGATGTTAGGGCCGGTTGATAGCCTAGAACACACTGAAAGGGTGTGAGATTAGTGGAGGACGTTCCGTTAACGGGACAGTTGTAAATCATGCAGCGCCTTCTGTCACGATCGCAGATTTTAGAGAAACAACAAATGTCGGTACATATCGGCTGAAAGCTTAAATTACTGTTAATATAACTGTACTGTCCAGTTTACAGTAACTATTACTGCAAAACAATGCCATGCTATTGTTTGAGGAGATCTCCTAACAACAAAACACTTTTTTCACCGCGATAGGTTTGATAAATTCACCACTGAAGGTGAAATGTGTACTTACATTCTGAAATCTTGCTCTGATTTATCATCCAAAGGGTCCCAGAGATCACATGAAGTGTTTTGTTGGATAAAATCATTTTTCATATCCTAAAAAAGTCCATATAGCATGCACGATCAATTTTCTACTTCCACTCATTCAATTTACAAAGAAATCTGTGAAAATCAAACCCGAAACGTTGTTTAAACCAGTCAAATCACATTTGTATTTATACCTCAGAGTTCCTAGAACGTAACCAGACTTCACTATATCATTAGGAGTGTAATATATCCTATAGGACACCAAATTTGGTAAGAGAACGACGCCTTCATGGCACGCCGATGACGCGGCCGATCTTCACTTGATTGACTGTAACTTTGTCAAATAGGCACCAATCAGGGTCAAACAAAGCTAGCTACATATCCAATGAGCTGGGCTTTACGGGAGTATACGGTATACAGGAAATCCTGTATCTGTCGCAGAATGTTGCTGCTTAAAACTTCTTGGAACTCTGGGGGCGGTATTTCATTATTGGATAAAAAAATGTTCCCGTTTTAAGCGCGATATTTTGTCACGAAAAGATGCTCGACTATGCATATATTTGACAGCTTTGGAAAGAAAACACTCTGACGTTTCCAAAACTGCAAATATATTGTCTGTGAGTGCCACAGAACTGATGCTACAGGCGAAACCAAGATGAAATTTCAAACAGAAAGTGCCCCAGATTTTGAAGGCGCTGTGTTCCAATGTCTCCTTATATGGCTGTGAATGGGCAACGAATGAGCTTAGACTTCCTGTCGTTTCCCCATAGTGTCGACAGCATTGTGACGTACTTGTAGGCATATCATTGGAAGATTGACCATTTTACACTACATCTACCAGGTGCTCGCTTGGTGTCCTCCGTCGCAATTATTGCGTAATCTCCAGCTGCGTGTATTTTTCCGTTTGCTTCCGAGGAGAAACCCAACTGCCGCGAATGATTTATCATCGAATAGATATGTGAAAAACACCTTGAGGATTGATTCTAAACAACGTTTGCCATGTTTCTGTCGATATTATGGAGTTAATTTGGTAAAAAGTTCGGCGTTGTAGAGACTGCATTTTCAGATTTTTTTCTTAGCCAAACGTGATGAACAAAACGGAGCGATTTCTCCTACACAAATAATATTTTTGGAAAAAATGAACATTTGCTATCTAACTAAGCGTCTCGTCATTGAAAATATCCGAAGTTCTTCAAAGGAAAATTATTTTATTTGAATGCTTTTCTTGTTTTTGTGAAAATGTTGCCTGCTGAATGCTAGGCTTAATGCTATGCTAGGCTATCAATACTCTTACACAAATGCTTGTGTAGCTATGGTTGAAAAGCATATTTTGAAAATCTGAGATGACAGTGTTGTTAACAAGAGGCTAAGCTTGTGAGTGAATATATTTCTTTCATTTCATTTGCAATTTTCATGAATAGTTAACGTTGCGTTATGGTAATGAGCTTGAGGCTATGATTACGCTCCCGGATACGGGTTTGCTCGACGCTAGAGGTTAACCTTGGGCGACAGCAAGCCTTTTCCTTTTGTAAAAAAATTATAAGAATATGGAGAGTAATGCAAACTAGGTGTTTGCAAATGTTGAACACAAAGTGATGATTTAAAAATAACATTAAAAAGACTGCATGGGGCTTCAAGAATCAATGGGTATATAGTTGAAGTCGGAAGTTTACATACACTTAGGTTGAAGTCATCAAAACTCGTCAACCACTCCACATATTTCTTGTTAACAAACTATAGTTTTGGGAAGTCGGTTAAATCCATAAGTAATTTTTCCAACAATTGTTTACAGACAGATTATTTCAATTATATTCACTGTATCACAATTCCAGTGGTTCAGAAGTTTACAGACATTAAGTTGACTGTGTCTTTAAACAGCTTGGAAAATTCCAGAAAATGATGTCATGGCTTTAGAAGCTTCTGATAGGCTAATTGGCTTCATTTGAGTCAATTGGAGTTGTACCTGTGGATGTATTTCAAGGCCTACCGTCAAATGTAGTGTCTCTTTGCTTGACATCATGGGAAAATCAAAAGAAATCAGCCAAGACCTCAGGAATATAATTGTAGACCTCCACAAGTCAAATGTCCAAATGCCAGCCTTTACCACATTCATCTGTACAAACAATAGTACACAATTATAAACACCATGGGACCATGCAGCCGTCACTCCGCTCAGGAAGGTTCTGTCTCCTAGAGATGAACATACTTTAGTGCGAAAAGCGTAAATCAATCCCAGAAAAACATCAAAGGACCTTGTGAAGATGCTGGAGGAAACAGGTACAAAATGATCTATATCCACAGTAAAACGAGTCCTATATCAACATAATCTGAAAGGCTGCTCAGCAAGGAAGAAGCCACTGCTCCAAAAGCGCCATAAAAAACCCAGACTACGGTTTGCAATTGCACATGTGGACAAAGATTGCACGTTTTGGAGAAATGTCCTCTAGTCTGATGAAACAAAAATAGAACTGTTTGGCCATAATGACCATCATAATGTTTGGAGGAAAAATGGGGAGGCTTGCAAGCCGAAGAACACCATCCCAACTGTGAAGCACGGGGGTGGCAGCATCATGTTGTGGGAGTGCTTTGCTGCAGGGGGGACTTCACAAAATAGATGAGGTAGGAAAATTATGTGGATATATTGAAGCAACATCTCAAGACATCAGTCAGGATGTTAAAGCTTGGTCGCAAATGGGTCTTCCAAATGGATAGTGACCCCAAACATACTTCCAAAGATGTGGCAAAATGGCTTAAGGAAAGGAACAAATTCAAGGTATTGGAGTGGCCATCATAAAGCCATAGAATCCTATAGTAAATTTGCGGGCAGAACTGAAAAAGAATATGTGAGCAAGGAGGCCTACAAACCTAACTCAGTTACACCAGCTCTGTCAGGAGTAATGGGCCAAAATTCACCCAACTTATTGTGGGAAGCTTGTGGAAGGCTACCTGAAACGTTTGACCCAAGTTAAACTATTTAAAGGCAATGCTACTAAATACTAATTGAGTGTATGTAAACTTCTGACCCACTGGGAAAGTGATGAAAGAAATAAAAGCTCAAATAAATCATTCTCTCTACTATTATTCTGACATTTCACATTCTTAAAATGAATTGGTGATCCTAACTGACCTAAGACAGGGAATCTTTACTAGGATTAAATGTCAGGAATTGTGAAAAGCTGAGTTTAAATGTATTTGGCTGAGGTGGATGTAAACTTCCGACTTTGACTGTATATAATTAATTTATAAGTCCAACTACAGATTGGTCCTTTAAGCAACACACACACACACACACACACACACACACGTAGAAAAGCTACCAAATATTGAAAGTTCCGATGTGTCTCCTAACTCACTAGAACACTTTGAGAAGTGTTCACTAATGTGTTGGAAATATAAAATAGGGGCAACTTTTCCCTAATCCCTCTGAGCAATTCTAAACATCTAGCAACAAGAAATAGCCTACATTAAACGAAAATAAATCTAATTATTAAGCTGATCATTATTTTGTTATTGGCTTGGCCCTTTTTTAATCTACACCAAACCCGAGTTAAACTATTTCGCGTATTTCAATTATTTTCAAAGACATTTCCAAGTAAGTATTTGGATATTTTTTTCATTCAAAATACAAGTAGATAGAATACAAGTAGGGCCGTGATGGTAATTGAATAACCGTTTAACTGACGGTGATGGATGAAGACCGTCGTGAACATAAAACAACCGTCAAAACAGTTTAAATAGGCCTACATTCATTTTTTTTTTTTTTTAACGTTTTATCCACTTTATTTTCATGTAGATAAACTTTACCTAATAGACGTTCTACACCTCCTCCTCTTTCCAACTGATGATGCGAGGGGTTGT
The DNA here is from genome assembly GCF_057628025.1 of Oncorhynchus mykiss. Classification (NCBI taxonomy): domain Eukaryota; kingdom Metazoa; phylum Chordata; class Actinopteri; order Salmoniformes; family Salmonidae; genus Oncorhynchus; species Oncorhynchus mykiss. Next base: position 36,174,812 of record NC_143051.1, on the reverse strand, counting down.
AGAGCGCTATAGGCTATGGCACTTCAGTAAAAACAACGTTTTTTTTATACATTGCACGTTTTCATTGCATTATACTAAATAAATAAATCTGTATTTTTAAAAAAGGTTAGATGTGTCTGACTATTGATGAATTATTCAACAGTCGACAAGGTGGTTCTGACTATGATTCGGCTACAGAAAAAAAAGAAACAGAAGATAAGCATTTCAAATACAAATACACATGTATTTGAACCCTGGTATGTGCAACACACAGTCACACAGCAGAGGGGGACAGAGCTCCACCACAACCCGTTGTGCTGTATCTCCCTCTAGCGTGGAATAACAGAACCTGATAACGTCATGATTCAAATTACAACGCCGCTTAAAATGACTGCTACACAGATCACAGTGTGATTAGTCTGTGTGTGGGTGTGTACTGCACGGTCATGACTGCACTGAGAACGGACAGAGGGCGTGGAGGGGGACTACGACTGGCATGCAGTTACTGTTAGAAAGAGGTCACACACACTAACCTTTAAAGAGGCGATACGCATTTTCTAACACAAACAAAAATAAGACCCCGAGTATATTCCTTGCTCTGATAAGCCTTGAGAAAATTAAGAGAAATACCCAGATGGTTTCTCCATCAGAATGACGGACACCATAATAACACCAACAAAAGCAGTAGCTGCCCTTATGCGATTAGGCTTCTCAAACAGACAGTGGTGTGTATTTATGGATACCAAGGGAAGCCAGGCTCCCCCCCCAAAAAATGGGAAAATATATCAATAATAATGTATCTTTCGTCTCTCTGCGTTTCACAATGTTCATTCAATTCGCAAGAGGCTGAATGTATCTTACCTGAGAAAACATCCGAGCGAGGGAAACAGCGCCCCTCTGTCTCTGTATGTGTAGGCCATCTATCTGATGCTGTCTGGTCCAACAGAGTATGACATTGTTGCCACCTGTAGCATTGAATGCAAGGGAAGCCAGTGAGCATTTGGCCTAAATGGCTAAATAATAGCCAATAGTAAGCTCAACTGTGAATGGTCCTGGCGCACCAAAAAAAAAGTGTAAAGGGAATGCAGTTTGGATTTGGCGTCCCTCCTATCAAATCAATCTCATTGAGAGCATACATCATTGACCGAAACAACTTGAATTGATGCATCTCGTTGTGTTGTTGTCCTCCGGTGGATAGCTAGCTAGATAAAATTGTCCCATTTTCTATATTAGCCACAGATGAAGATAGTGATTAGACTTGTGATTTTACTTAATTCTCCGTACTGACCAATGATTATAACTGTGATTCTGCTCAAACCATTGATTCACACATTGTGCCCCTGGCCTGAGAGGATGGAAGTTCAAAATGTAGCTAGAAGTAGAAGGCTAATGTTAACGAGCTAACGTTGCCAATGAAAGAAAGTGAGCAAGCATAACTGGCGTTTCTCTACGAGTAGGGTGAGTCAACATGTTTTTCTACTTGCACAAAGGAACACGCACACACACACAGGAATCAGAACCATCATATTTAGCTTACGTTGATTGGACTAATATGCGTGCCAGTTGTGGTATTCATATTCACATTTCAGTGAAAGTTTCATCTAATTTATAATAACATCTTTATATCTCAAAATCATTGTCATGTGGTTAATCAAAATCTATCCAAATGAAAATGATACAAAACATAAAAAGTAACTTATATTGCCAACTATCTAAAAAGACTACATAAAGCAAACAAATAGCCTGCAGGTAGAAAATATCCTGCAGAAAATAGATATCCTAGAAATCATTTTAGCTATGCATGGTCTGTCTGCAACAAACTCGAAACATTGTATCAACTATTAAGTTGGGCCCAACCCCGAAACTTGCAACATTGTATAAAATATTCTGGGCCCTCAGTTTCCTGTGCCAGTGTCCTCGAGACAGTCACAGCTGTAGGCTATTTGCGCAAGAGAAAAGAAGATGTGCTTGACATGGGCAGGGGCTCACCGGAGCAGAGTACCGGCACCTTAGATTCTCTACTGATTGAGCTCTTGTTCCTCTTATAGAATATTAGCTCAAAAGTATTGTGGAGCTCCTACACCTAAATATAAACAGTACCCGCACCCAAAATGAGTACCGGAACCTATTTCAGTCCAAGTCAAGCACTGCTAAGAAGTGACCTGGTGGGCCTATTTTATGATGTTTCCACTGGATCAGAGCATGACATTTTTCTCTTTCACACTGGCTGATTATTGAAAGGGAGAGAGCTGGAAAGATTTTTCAAATACATTGAGGAACTATTGTAATTCAAAATACTTTGTTTGCTTGCTGTTTGAGGTGAAGGAAACATCACTTTGAGAAGCTCCACAGGTCATTTATTAGTGTTAGTTGGTTAAGCCAATCAGAAATACTATCAGATCCACAAATGGGCACATAGGGAAAGGGGGATACCTAGTCAGTTGTCCAACTGAATGTATCCAACTGAAAAGTGTCTTCCGCATTTAACCCAACCCTTCTGAATCAGAGAGGTGCGGGGGGCTACCAGGTGTCTTCGGTTAACTGCCTTGCTCAGGGGAAGAAAGACAGATTTTTACCTTGTCAGCTCTGGGATTCGTTCCAGCAACCTTCCCGTTACAGGCCCAACACTCTAACCACTACATGCCTACATTTGCACGCAAGCCAGGTAGCCTATAGGCCTACTTCTATGCCTGCACGTCCTTACTCGACATTTACAAGAGTGCTCCAAACAAAAGACAATGATGAAATTGACAGCTCTCGTAAATGAAATGAAATAAACCAAAACTTGTTTCTCACAAGTGTAGCATAGGTTGTAAACTCTGCAAACAATGTGTCCACTTTCGACAATGAGAACAGGAAGACTGGAATAATAATACTGAATGCATTAAAATAAATGACCGTAAACAAAGTTAAACATTGTAGATTATAAATTATAAGAATTTACAGTAAATGTACTACTGCTGATATACTGTATGTAAATGGAAATTGATTAACACAAACAATCTTACCCAAACAATACACACAATAAAGTTATGAAACAAGGAATGTGTACAAATTGTCAGGAGAGCGCATTCTGGAGAGAGAAGTGCGTTGTGCATCTGGGCGCTTAGTCAATCCGACATCGTCATTAACCATGCATCATTTACGCTGATATGGCCTCACCAGAAGTTGGGGCATTCATACCTCTTGCACTTTGCGGAGCAGAGCTGTTGTCAAGGAAGTGAGTTTGTGTTTATACAGGATGTACCGCCCACACCTACCATCAACCAATCCATGCTGAGCTATACAGAGCCCTCCGCATTGTTACAAAATGTGGAAGGCGCATGGCGATGCGGTACGGAGCTCGATATGGCCTCTGTAGGCTCAGCAATTGTATCACACTCTCCATATGGAGCCACTGACCACATTTTCTAATCAAGCACAAATGGGCTTTTATTCTATGCCATCAATCAGCAATATTATTTGTTACTGCTCGACTAAAACAATCTTGGTCGACTAACAGCCTAACGACCAAACAATCGACTTAGGGGGTCAGCCCTAGTTGTCATTGTATTAGACTAAGCATAGGTGATTTGATGATGTTGAAATGCTGAAGTTGAAATGGTGCTGGAATACGGGAGGCGGCTCCTGTTTTCTTTGCGACTTCCGGTAACTCTCTGTGGATCTAAATGAATAGTTGTTTAGTGGTTGGAAACATTAACTTGCTTGACCGTGCTGTAGGCCATGTGACTGTTTGTTACATGCAATACGCATTGTGGACTTTGCCGGACAGTGGTTGCTCTCCAGTTTTGTGATGAAACAAAAGGTGTGGTTGAACTTATTCTGTCACCGTCTTCTTACTGTCTTCTTTAGGCCTATATATCACGGTCACAAGGCATATGAACTAACAGGATTTATAAAGGAAAGCACGCAATTATCAGAACACATATGGTATAATATGGCTTAATTTCTTTACCCAAGCACCACTACTGAAAAAAGATGCTGCACCTTAACAGTTAGGAGTGAGCTACAGTCATACTATAGTAAAGCAAATGAAATGGATACCATAGCTGTTAAGCTGATAAGGAAATATATTTTTGACATAATTGCATTAAAAAAATTTATATATATTTTTTTACAGAATTGTAACTATGATTCTATTCCGATGATGATATAATTCTATAATTACATTTTTGATTCATGTGCATTACTATTTCTCAAACTGAGCTACAGTCATTACAGAAAGTGAAGTGGTAAGATCCAGTACGCGGATCAGCTGCACCCATATTGCGCTTAACTGAAAAAAGACTGAGGACAGTGGACAATGACTACAGAGCAAACATCTACTAGAACTGGAACTCCATTGGGATAATACCACAGCAAATATACTGACTGACCATCATCACAAATATCCACACAGAACTGGCAGTTGAGCCTGAAAACACTACAGCAAACAGCATTGGACAAAATTTAGATACAAATGGAGTCACTAGACTAGGACAAACATAGAGATATCCTAGACACAACCTAGACAAACACAGAGGTAAAGCCCATGTCGTGTGATGAGCTACAACAGTTTCACATTACATTAGGTTTAAGGGAAAGGAACAACTGAAGTACTTTGGACATACATTACAGTATATTCTATGACCACAGCACAGCCATGATAAAAATGTCATAACACATGGCCTCTCATATATTATTGCTTAAATAGATCTCCAGATGGACCGACAGTGGTGGCGACAACTTAAGAGACACAGATGACCTAATGTTTGTTTGAGAGAAAAGGATAGCCTAAAGTACAAGAATATGACAGATTTTTTAAATACTTATTTTCAGGGTGTTTTTGCATTTTCAAAAAATGTGGCCAAAATCCACACCCCCAAAAACTAAATGGAATTCAAGTAATTGAACCGACATCTGTCAATTAGTTGTTTAATAACCTATAAAAAAACAAAATGTTGCTTAATCACTGAGCACTAGAAAGTATTTTCAAATCATTTCCAATAAATAGTAGGCTATTTGAAACTATTTTCAAATAATTGTTTCCAAATACATACCGGTAGGGCCAAACATACCAGGTGTCACGTTCTGACCTCTATTTCCTTTGTTTTGTATGTAGTTAGTATGGTCAGGGCGTGAGTTGGGTGGGCAGTCTATGTTTGTTTTTCTATGATTTGGGTATTTCTATGTTTCGGCCTAGTATGGTTCTCAATCAGAGGCAGGTGTCATTAGTTGTCTCTGATTGAGAATCATACTTAGGTAGCCTGGGTTTCACTGTGTGTTTGTGGGTGATTGTTCCTGTCACTGTGTTTGTTGTCACAGGATAGGACTGTTTTGCGTTTGCACATTTCTTGGTTTTGTTAGTTTGTTCATGTGTAGGGATTTATTAAAACATGAATAACCACCACGCTGCGCTTTGGTCCGCTTCTCTTCCTCCTACAGACGAACGCCCTTACAGAATCACCCACCACCAACGGACCAAGCAGCGTGTTAACAGACAGGAGCCACAGGAGAGGCAACAGAGGCAGCAGCAGCAGGAGTAGCAGCAGCTGCAGTGGGAGAGGCTGCACCACCTGGAGAAATGGACATGGGAGGAAGAACTGGACGGTAAAGGACCCTGGGCTCAGCCCGGAGAATATCGCCGCCCCAAGGAAGAACTGGAGGCGGCGAAAGCTGAGAGGCGCAGATATGAGGAGGCAGCACGGCGTAGCGGATGGAAGCCCGGGAGTCAGCCCCAAAAATTTCTTGGGGGGGGGCTAACAGGGAGTATGGCTACGCCAGGTAGGAGACCTGAGCCAACTTCCTGTGGTTACCGGGGGGCTAGAGAGACCGGGCAGGCACCGTGTTATGCTGTGGAGCGCACGGTGTCCCCAGTGCGGGTGCACAGCCCGGTGCGGTACATTCCAGCTCCGCGTATCGGCCGGGCTAGAGTGGGCATCGAGCCAAGTGCCATGAAGCCGGCTCTACGCATCTGGTCTCCAGTGCGTCTCCTTGGGCCGGCTTACATGGCACCAGCCTTGCGCACGGTGTCCCCGGTTCGCCTGCATAGCCCAGTGCGGGCTATTCCACCTCGCCGCACTGGCAGGGCGACCGGGACCATTCAACCGGGTAAGGTTGGGCAGGCTCGGTGCTCAAGAGCTCCAGTGCGCCTGCACGGCCCGGTCTATCCGTCACCACCTCCACACCCCAGCCCTCCGGTGGCAGCTCCCCGTACCAGGCTGTCTCTCCGGCCCATCCGTCCAGAGCCTTCCTCCTCTCCAGCGCTGCCGGAGTCTCCCGCCTCTCCGGCGCTACCAGAGCCTTCCTCCTCTCCAGCGCTGCCGGAGCCTCCCGCCTGTCCGGCGCCTCTGCCGGAGCCTCCCGCCTGCCCGGCGCCGCTGCCGGAGCCTCCCGCCTGTCCGGCGCCTCTGCCGGAGCCTCCCGCCTGTCCGGCGCCTCTGCCGGAGCCTCCCGCCTGTCCGGCGCCTCTGCCGGAGCCTCCCGCCTGTCCGGCGCCTCTGCCGGAGCCTCCCGCCTGTCCGGCGCATCTGCCGGAGCCTCCCGCCTGTCCGGCGCATCTGCCGGAGCCTCCCGCCTGTCCGGCGCCTCTGCCGGAGCCTCCCGCCTGTCCGGCGCCTCTGCCGGAGCCTCCCGCCTGTCCGGCGCCTCTGCCGGAGCCTCCCGCCTGTCCGGCGCCTCTGCCGGAGCCTCCCGCCTGTCCGGCGCCTCTGCCGGAGCCTCCCGCCTGTCCGGCGCCTCTGCCGGAGCCTCCCGCCTGTCCGGCGCCTCTGCCGGAGCCTCCCGCCTGTCCGGCGCATCTCCCGGAGCCTCCCGCCTGTCCGGCGCATCTGCCGGAGCCTCCCGCCTGTCCGGCGCCTCTGCCGGAGCCTCCCGCCTGTCCGGCGCCTCTGCCGGAGCCTCCCGCCTGTCCGGCGCCTCTGCCGGAGCCTCCCGCCTGTCCGGCGCCTCTGCCGGAGCCTCCCGCCTGTCCGGCGCCTCTGCCGGAGCCTCCCGCCTGTCCGGCGCCGCTGCCGGAGTCTCCCGCCTCTCCGGCGCTACCAGGGCCTTCCTTTTCTCCAGCGTTGCCGGAGCTTCCCGTCTGCCCAGCGCCAGCTGAGCTTCCCGTCTGCCGAGCGCCGCCAACGCCGCCCGTCTGCCCAGCGCCGCCAACGCCGCCCGTCTGCCCAGCGCCGCCAGTGCCGCCCGTCTGCCAGGAGCCGCCAGTGCCGCCCGTCTGCCAGGGGCCGCCAGTGCCGCCCGTCAGCCAGGGGCCGCCAGTGCCGCCAGTCAGCCAGGGGCCGCCAGTGCCGCCAGTCAGCCAGGGGCCGCCAGTGCCGCCAGTCAGCCAGGGGCCGCCAGTGCCGCCAGTCAGCCAGGGGCCGCCAGTGCCGCCAGTCAGCCAGGGGCCGCCAGTGCCGCCAGTCAGCCAGGGGCCGCCAGTGCCGCCAGTCAGCCAGGGGCCGCCAGTGCCGCCAGTAAGCCAGGGGCCGCCAGTCAGCCAGGGGCCGCCAGTGCCGCCAGTAAGCCAGGGGCCGCCAGTGCCGTCAGTCAGCCAGGGGCCGCCCGAGCAGCTGCCCCTCTGTCCAGAGCAGCTGTCGCCCCTCTGTCCCAAGCTGCTGCCGCCCCTCTGTCCCGAGCAGCTGTCCCTCTGTCCCGAGCAGCTGCCCCTCTGTCCCGAGCAGCTGCCGCCCCTCTGTCCCGAGCTGCTATCGCCCCTCTGTCCCGAGCTGCTATCGCCCCTCTGTCCCGAGCTGCTATCGCCCCTCTGTCCCGAGCTGCTATCGCCCCTCTGTCCCGAGCTGCTATCGCCCCTCTGTCCCGAGCTGCTATCGCCCCTCTGTCCCGAGCTGCTATCGCCCCTCTGTCCCGAGCTGCTGCCGCCCCTCTGTCCCGAGCAGCTGCTCCTCTGTCCCGAGCAGTTGTCCCTCTGTCCCGAGCAGCTGTTTCACCTCTGTCCCGAGCTGCCCCTCTGTCCCAAGCAGCCCCTCTGTCCAGTGGGGTCATTGAGAGGGGTGGCCATGGTGAGAAGGCCACGGAGGCGGACAATAAGGCGGACTAAGACAATGGTGAAGTGGGGTCCGCGTCCCGCGCCAGAGCCGCCACCGCGGACAGACGCCCACCCAGACCCTCCCCTATAGGTCAAGGTTTTGCGGCCGGAGTCCGCACCTTTGGGGGGGGGTACTGTCACGTTCTGACCTCTATTTCCTTTGTTTTGTATGTAGTTAGTATGGTCAGGGCGTGAGTTGGGTGGGCAGTCTATGTTTGTTTTTCTATGATTTGGGTATTTCTATGTTTCGGCCTAGTATGGTTCTCAATCAGAGGCAGGTGTCATTAGTTGTCTCTGATTGAGAATCATACTTAGGTAGCCTGGGTTTCACTGTGTGTTTGTGGGTGATTGTTCCTGTCACTGTGTTTGTTGTCACAGGATAGGACTGTTTTGCGTTTGCACATTTCTTGTTTTTGTTAGTTTGTTCATGTGTAGGGATTTATTAAAACATGAATAACCACCACGCTGCGCTTTGGTCCGCTTCTCTTCCTCCTACAGACGAACGCCCTTACACCAGGGTTCAAATGAATTGGAGTATTTAAGTATTTGTATTTTCAAATATATGCCAATACTTTCCATGTGTATTTCTAAATACATTCCAATGCTTTTATTTTCAAAGAAGAAATATCAAAACACTTACATTTCAACGTATGTGAAAGTAATTGAAATAGTATTTTAACCCAGGTGTGGCTCACACCAACATTACAAACTTACAGCGTATTTGGAAATGATTCAGACCCCTTCCTTTTCCCCACATTTTGTTACTTTACAGCAGAGGTGTGGACTCGAGTCATATGACTTGGACTCGAGTCACAAATATGATGACTTGCAACTCGACTTTGACTTTAACACCAATGACTCGTGACTTGACTTGGACTTGAGCCTTTTGACTCAACCTGACTTGATACCCTCTCCAAGCCCAAATATGAAAAATGATGCTATTTAAAAAAGTGTGCAGCGCATCAACTCTTCATTTAATGGGTTACAGTTTGAATCAGACAGCAGCCAATCAAATTGTGCCAGTTGGGAAAAAGGTGTGCGTCAGTGCAGAGGAACGTCGGTGGGTGAATTCAGATGGATCCCTTGGAAAGATGATACCCCAAATGATTATTTTCGGATAAAAAAGACTACGCTGTAGTCAACAGAAAATGGACTGCAACATGCAAAACATGTGGGAAGAAAATTACAGACAGAGGCGCAATTTCTTCCAACCTTTGCTCAACATTTGAAGCTGCACAAAGAACGGTAAGTCGTGGGTAATATAGCCGACAGCTATATATTTGATTACTTTACTAGTGTATCATGTAGGCTAATGTAACGTTAAATCAATGAGCCTCCACACAGTCAGTGCAGGAGCGTGATCATTGCACCCAAGATTGAACTACAACTGGCCATGCAGTTGGTAGCCTAAATCCTGCCTGATGTTACTGCTGTTCTTAAAACCAATGACATACGTTAGCCTACTGTAACCACACAGAGGGAGTGTGTGTGTGTGTTTGTTTGTTTTAAGGATGGACGATAATGTACAAGCCTACATCGCCTGATTGCGCTCCATAGCGATCCTCGATAGTTGATTGCTATATGAGGCAGCGGTTCTTTCTCATGGCTACCCATATATTTCCATCGAAATATAACTTTTATTTTTGAAAGTAATGGGGACCTTCGATGCTGCAGAAATGTTTTGATACCCTTCCCCAGATCTGTGCCTCGACACAATCCTGTCTCTGAGCTCCAAGGACAATTCCTTGGACCTCATGGCTTGGTTTTTGCTCTGACATGCACTGTCAACTCTGGGCCCTTATATAGACAGTCCCTTACATAGACAGCCTTTCCAAATCATGTCCAATCAATTGAATTTACCACAGGCGAACTCCAATCAAGTTGTAGAAACATCTCACGGATGATCAGTGGAAACAAGATGCACCTGAGCTCAATTTTGTCTCATAGCAAAGGGTCTGAATACATACGTAAGTAAGGTATGTTTTTTATTTTTAATACGTTTGCAAAAATGTCTAAACTTGTTTTCGCTTTGTCATTATGGGGTATTAGATTAAAATTCATTGAATACATTTTAGAACAAGGCTGTAATGTAACAAAATGTGGAAAAAGTGAAGGGGTCTGAATGCTTTCCGAATGCACTGTATCTACAGACCCTAAAAGCATCAACAAGCTTTATTTCGACTGGCGCCTAGTCGAACTCGGTGAGCCGAACCAAACGAGTGTTCGTTTCTCCATTTTGAGGTGCCGAAGCCAGTATATACTTACTCAAAATAGTCTGAATTAATCTAAAATAACTCAAGAAATCTGTCATTAATTTTGACGTTTGTTTCAAAGAGATATTAGTCACACAATTTTACATGTAAATAAGATGTTTGGCGCAGTATTTGTCAATGGAAAAATATGAAAACGAGTCATCTCGTTGAATGACAAGAAGTACTTTATTGAAGAATCACTACTGTTGACCAATCACCGACGAAGGGGCGTAGACTTTGGTCCGAACTTCGGCTTGCCTTCAGAAAAAATGTGGTGTGCCCGAACAACTGAAAACCCCCTCACCAAATTCCACCGAAACGTCACAAAATGTCGTCAAAATATAGGCATAAACTCTACCGAACTGTGTCAGTTGGGATGCATGCGGGTGCCTTAACTGACCTTTGATCTAGGAGCAGTCAGAGATCTGGTCTTCTTGGTGTGACTGACATCAGGCCAGTCCTCAGCATCCCTCCCCAGGGCATCACCACCTGATCCATTGGTCTCAGCAGCACTGGAGAACAAACACACAAACACAACCTGATTAGGTGTGCTTGCTGAAGGCAACTCTAGATTTCTTACATACTTATTATTCCACTCGCTCTAGCGCTTAAACCTCTTGAGCTATTAACACTAAACCACCTTTAGAATGTGCAGACGGACCATATTCAGGTTGCTTGAGAAAATATTTGATACTTTATAAAGTACCAGTCAAAAGTTTGAACACACCTGTACTCATTCAAATGTTTTTCTTAATTTTTTTTACTATTTTCTACATAGTAGAATAATAGTGAAGACATCAAAACTATGAAATAACACACATGGAATTATTTGAGATTCTTCAAAGTAGCCACCCTTTGCCTCGATGACAGCTTTGCACACTCTTGGCATTCTCTCAACCAGCATCACCCGGAATGCTTTTCCAACCGCCTTGAATGAGTTCCCACATATGCTGAGCACTTGTTGGCTGCTTTTCCATCACTTTGCGGCACAACTCATCCCAAACCATCTCAATTTGGTTGAAGTTGGGTGTTTGTGCAGGCCAGGTCATCTGGCCTTCACAAGCTATGTGCGGAGTTAGAAAGTTGGCTGTCAGAAGTATTACAATGGAAATGCACTTTTAATCAATTTGTCTGCATATATCAAGACAAGGCATATGAGGGTGCAGTGAGATACCTGATTGGTTGGACGATACCTTTCTCGTTAATCATCTTAAAAATATATAGTATACTTAAAAGCTGGAAATCAACCAATCCTCAGTCGTTAACGCAATGGAAAGGTCAAATGCTTTATTATCTAAAAATAGAAAGTGTGTGGGCGACAGAGAGAAACAAAATGGTGCCGTTTAAGGCCATGGGGGTGTGTGCTAGTGGGTCTGGGCAGGTGTGATGTAGTTGATGTTTGTATGTGTATGTTTTGTATTGTTTATAAAATATCAAGTAAAATATACAGTATATAAAAAAAACATGATCTCTGTTACAATAGACAGACATCGCCAATGTCATGAGGTATTGCATGTAAAGGGAGTGAAGTTGAATGAGTGGCAGATGATCCATTGGAGTGATCCAATTCCAAATTCCATATTTTCACCTCAAGGGTACAGCATCCCTCCCTAAAATACAGTATATGTCTGCTGTTAAGGAGAGACTGTCGAGCGCTATAAAATTAGACAGGTTCAATGTCTTCTACATACTGCAGTCATCTGCAGTGCTTGGCCTGTCAATCATTCTGTCCATCCATCATCACACAGAGAAGACAAGCATGGGGTTTCTCTGGCTCAGAGGGAAGAGTGTTGATGCATGTAGACGGGTCATGTCATCTTCCAAGATCCTTCCCTGGCGACATGTATACCCTGACAGAAGCACAATGCCTTGCTTGTGTGGGCTTCATAAAGACTTCACATAAAGGCTCATAGACCGACATCTTCCTATCTAAGACATGATTTGGCTGCTGTTCAACTGGGCATACCTAAAGAGCAGGTGACAGGTGCCTCCTTCAGCTGCATAGGCAGAAATAGAGGGAGAAAGTGAGAAGCGCCTCAGTGCAACTAGACAGAATGCTTTAACAGTTCAGGATTTGCATAGAGATATACATGTATATTGGTTCACGGCCAGCCGAGCCACCCAGTTTCCCTATTCAAATGATTTAATATACTGTAAGGCTCACCTTAAGGGCTCAGACTATTCTACACAAATTCAATTTGGGATTTTAAAGTTCTGCTCAAACAATGCGTTATGCCAACCTTAATCGTTAATAGAATCACATGCACACAGTATATAATCTAATTAAGGTTGACAACAAACTATACTCAGCTAAATCTTTGAAACGGTTGCATGATACGTTGATAGTTTTGTTCAGTGTATAGTAATCGAAAATATAAACGCAACATGTTAAGTGTTGGTCCCATGTTTCATGAGTTGAAATAAAAGATCCCGGAAATGTTCAATGTGCACAAAAAGTGTATTTCTCATGAATTTTGTGCACACATTTATTTACATTCCTGTCAAGTGAGCATTTCTCTTTTGCCAAGATAATCCATCCACCTGACAGTTGTAACATGTCAAGAAGCTGATTAAACAGCATGATTATTACACAGGTGCAGCTTGTGCTGGGGACAATAAAAGGCAACTCTAAAATGTGTCACACAACACAATGCCACAGATGTCTCAAGTTGAGGGAGCGTGCAATTGACATGCTGACTGCAGGAATGTCGACCAGAGCTGTTGCCAGATAATTGAATGTTCATTTCTCTACCAACGTCTTTTTAGATAATTTGACAGTAAGTCCAAACAGCCTCACAACCTTAGACTAGATGTAACCACGCCAGCCCAGGACCTCCACATCTGGCTTCTTCACTTGCAGGATGGTCTGAGACCAGCCACCCGGAAAGCTGATGAAACTTTGGGTTTGCACAACCGAAGGATTTCTGCAATCTGTCAGAAACCGTCTCAGGGAAGCTCATCTGCGTGCTCTTCGTCTTCACCATGGTCTTGACCTGACTGCAGTTTGGCATTGTAACTGACTTCAGTGGGCAAATGCTCACCTTCAATGGCCACTGAAGTGTGCTCTTGAGAGTGAATCCTGGTTTCAACTGTACAAGGCAGATGACAGATGGTTTGCTGATGTCAATGTTGTGAACAGAGTGCCCCATGGTGGCGGAGGGGTTATGATATGGGCAGGCATAAACTACGGACAACGAACACAACTGCATTTTATCAATGGCAATTTGAATGTACAGAGATGCCATGATAGGATCCTGAGGCCCATTGTCGTGTCATTCATCCGCCTCCATCACCTCATGTTTCAGCATGATAATGCACAGCCACATGTTGCAAAGATCTGTACACAATTCCTGGAAGCTGAAAAATGTCCCAGTTCTTCCATGGCCTGCATACTCACCAGACATGTCACCTATTGAGCATGTTTGTGATGCCTTGGATTGATGTATATGACAGCCTGTTCCAGTTCCCGCCAACATCCAGCAACTTTGCATTCCACAGGCCACAATCAACAGCCTGATCAACTCTATGCAAAGGGGATGTGTCGCGCTGCATGATGCAAATTGTGGTCGCACCAGATACTGACTGGTTTTCTGATTCACATCCCTACCTTTTACTGTATCTGTGACCAACAGATGCAGATCTGTATTTCCAGTCAAATCCATAGATTAGGGACTAACGAATCTATTTTAATTGCCCGATTTCCTTATGTGTAACATCTTTGAAATTGTTGCATGTTGTTTTAAAATTTCTGTTCAGTGTAGTAGTAAGGGGGAGACTGGTATTGACACATGTGCAAGCATGCATGTATAATATGATGTTCGGTTGGAGTCTAGGAAGTTTCACCCAACATCTATTCGACTCAGTCTGTTTAACTCAAATGTTGGGCAATAAATACAGTGCTATAAAACATGAGAATTCTACAGAGTAAACTACTATTATCTCTTTCTGATATGCCTTAATTGCAGGTCAACAAACTCTTATTTGCACACCCAGTAAACCAATAAGGTCTGTTGACGGAAGCGTCGTTTCGAGATCCAGAAAACGCATTGTGGAGCATACAAGAATGCTCGTGTACCGGGGTCACTGAGTGGACATGACAGTTGGGATCAATAGTCAAATGGCTAAACATGAACAATAGAAGGCAACGTAACTTTCAGAGATGGGAGAAGGTACTGGGTCAAAAAATATCAAGCACATATTGGTTTCACTATTGATTTAGCTACCATTGTAGAACTATGAAGAGGGGAGTGTGGACAAGTGGTGGGAAAAGTACCCAATCTCTCTTTGTGCCCCTTCTCTGTGCTAAGGCATAAATATGTCCATATAGACAGTCCTCCTTAGATACAGATAATGTAGCAACAATTCTGGCTAGACAGATGGCCGTGAAGAAGCTAAGCTACGCACAAGGGCAGAATGGAGTGGGACGTGCCTTGAGTTGTGTCAAGACAAATTTTATTTCTAAAAATTGTGAAAAAAGGGTTATGCTGAGGCCAGGTTGCCTCTTGTCACACAACTGCTCTGAGCACTACGTGATAAGTTCCGTTAACACTCCACACTGGATTTTTAGACTAAACGGCATGGAGTGCTCTATATTTGGAAGCATCTTTACCCGTGTGGTTTTGGCAATGCTGACTGGATATTGTAATGGTATTTTATGTCGTTCTGAGTCTCACATATGGGATTAATGTCCATTTTCAATGAGACATGTGTACTTAAAACCTTTCCCCTTCACCACTCCCCATTGAAGAGATAAAGGTGGTTTCACTAGAAGGGGTTGTGGGTTATGTGTAGATAATCCTCTAAGAAAACCAATGGTCCAGACCTCATGCCTCTATCATAATCCGCTCAGAAGTTATTGGGGTTTTTATCTTTGATGGCCAGAATTCGGGTGACTAAATTCAGCTCATGTCATGCTACTTTTGCGACACACTGAAAAAACTTTGAAGACGACGACCACGAAATGCAAAAATCTTCAAAAGTTGTTCAGAGTGACCTGCACTGCTATGTCAACAGGGCTCTGTAATTATTAATGGATATATTAGGTTACAAAAATCGGACTTTTTGGATATAACGTCAATGATATGTTAGAGAAAGAACCCCACTGAACGATTCAGAACATGAATACTCATATTTGTCTTGGTAAAAATGTATTTTATAACACAAGGAAGTGATTTATCACCAAAGTCTATACTAAATAGTCAAACATGGCAACTACCCTTGATACCCTGGAAGTGACTAACACCACCAAAACAAACACTGCCTAAACCTCAACTCCATTGTTTTACTGGTTTGGCCCTCCTGCCTTTGAATGAACTCTTCTATGAAAAGGAGATGTTTACTCTTGCTGTTGATCCAGGAATTGAGGTGTATAGTTGGGATTGTTCAAATAAGGCGACCTGGTGTATTGGTGCCAATAAAAACAGATGTCAACCGCCACTTTCTAAAACGACAAAACCACATGATTGCACCTAATGCACTGAGCTAGAGCAAAGCAAACGTTTACTCTAATGGATCCCACATACCAGTACAATTATCAAACGTTTGCGTGCAGGGGGTACTTAGCACCTCTGAACAGTGTCAGCAGTCAATCTCTTTTGTGTTCGACCACATCGACATTGAAGCTATCAGCCTTGTTGAAATACTCTAAAACAAAAATTGGCAGTAGAGTTCCATTCTTAAGCTTAGTTTGGCAATGCTATTCCCTCTGTATTTTCCTTTGAAGCTTTCCAATGTTGGCTAACTAGCTTGCTAGTGGGGCTAATGTTGCTTTTGTTGTAGAAAGCCCTTGTTGATACTAGCCAGATGGCCACAGCTAGTTAACTAGCTAGCAAGATGACGAAGAAACAATTTAATTCACTCTCCATAATCCCAAAGTGTCAGCCCATAGACAGTTTTTTTTAGCTCGCTAGCTAACGCTAGCTAAACCGTTAGCGTGCCATTCGCTAGCGAGCACAACACTTTTTTCCTTTTTGCTGTCACTCCTGTCAGCTCCCCCACATGGAGATTTGTGCTCTATCATTGGCTCAAAGCCAAGTTATCGGGCGACTGAGGAGCATTGCGATTCTACAAGTAGAAACATCCGGTTCGTCGGTACCAGCTCGGTACGCAGCAGGTACGTATTTTGTTCTAGCAAGAGAAGGAACAGCCTCCTATTGTGATACTTAAGTACTTATCGACAGTCAGATTCTCAATATGCTTCATGCATAATTAGGGTTGCACATTTTGGAGAATATTCAGAGGTGGAAACTTTCCCTGGGAATTAACGAAAATATATGCAAAATAATATTAATGCCATTTAAATGTAGATGTTTTTTGCATTGGATATATTTACAATATCATATGGGGACAGAAACATAAACCTTTTACCTTATCATACTAGACATAATTGCAAATGATTAAATCCTTCCAATAGAAATAAAAACAACTATTTAGTTACGAATTGAACTTGAATTAAATGAGTTGACTCTTCACATGGGATGATTTCACTGAACAACAAAAGGGAATTTTGAATGAACCATCGCATCTACCAAAAACGTTTTCAACATAAAATGATAGTCTAGAAACTAAAGCTTTGGTTGTCTTCGTCTCAGGCTTCCATGTCTTCTCCCTGGACCTCCTCAATGTCCACCTTGTGAACATCAGACTCTGAGGCCTCATCTTTACTGTCACTTTCCAACATTATTGAGGATGGCTCGTTGTCAGGCTCAAAAAGCCTCAAATTTGCCCTGATGGCCACCAATTTTTAAACCGTTGTATTGGTCAGCCTGTTGCGTACTTTGTTGTGTGTGTTCCCAAACAAGGACCTGTTGCATTCTGAGGTGGCTGATATTGGTGGGATTTGGAGGATGATGGAGGCAACAAAGAGCCTCAGATCCACAAAGTCCCTTCCACCAGGTGGCTGATGAGATATGTTGGCACGACTGCCATATTGCATCTCCATCCCAAAGCCCTTGCTTGGAAGTGTACTTCGCCAGACTGCCAAGACCCTTGCCCTCATCCAGTCCAAGGTGGCGAGACACAGTAGTGATGACACCACAGGCCTTATTGATCTCTGCACCAGACAGGATGCTCTTGCCAGCATACTTGGGGTCCAACATGTACACTGCGGCGTGTATGGGCTTCAGGCAGAAGTCTTCACATTTTTTAAAATGTATTTCAGAACTGCAGTTTCTTCTGCTTGGAGCAACAGTGAAGTGGGCAGGGCAGTACGGATTTTTTCTCTTACATCTGTAAGCAGAATCTGAACATTAGACAGGATGGCATTGTCTCCCTCAATCCATGCAATGGCTACTACTATAGGTTTCAGGAGGTTCAGGCTGCATACCACTTTCTCTCAAAATACATCATCCAGGAGGATCCTCTTGATGGGGCTGTCCATATCAGCAGACTGTGATATGGCCATTTCTTGGAGAGACTCCTTCCCCTCCAGGAGACTGTCAAACATGATGACAACACCACCCCAACGGGTGTTGCTGGGCAGCTTCAATGTGGTGCTCTTATTCTTCTCACTTTGCTTGGTGAGGGAGAATGCTGCTATATCTTGATGACACTTCACCTACCTAACCATTACCTTGGCTCTATTGTAGAGTGGATCCGTTGTTTTCAGTGCCATGATGTCCTTGCGGAGCAGATTCGATGCATGAGCAGCACAGCCAATGGGTGTGATGTGAGGGTAGAACTCCTCCACTTTAGACCAAGCAGCCTTCATGTTCGCAGCATTATCTGTCACCCGTGCAAATACCTTCCGTGGTCCAAGGTCATATATGACTGCCTTCAGCTCATCTGCAATGTAGAGACGGGTGTGTCTGTTGTCCCTTGTGTCTGTGCTCTTGAAGAATACTGGTTGAGGGGTGGAGATTATGTAGTTAATTATTCCTTGCCCACGAACATTCAACCACCCATCAGAGATGATTGCAATACAGTCTGTTTCTCTATAATTTGCTTGACCTTCACTTGAACTTTGTTGAACTCTGCATCCAGCAAATGAGTAGATAAAGCATGTCTGGTGGAGGGGTGTATGTTGGGCGAAGAACATTCATAAATCTCTTCCAATACACATTTCCTGTGAGCATCAGAGGTTAACCAGTTGCATACACAGCTCGAGCAAGACATTCATCAGCATTTCTCTGACTACGTTCCTCCATTGAGTCAAAAAAGCTTCTGATTCCAGGAGGACCATGAGCTGTTGCTATCGATAAGGTGTCCGATTCATAATTTTCACCTCAAATAGAAGTAGAGGGACTTTTGTCAGAAGTTGCTTGCTGGAACTTTATGGACATGGCCAGATGATTCTGCATCTTTTTTGCATTCTTCACATATGATTTGGCACAGTATTTGCAAAAGTACACAGCTTTTCCTTCTACATTAGCTGCAGTGAAATGTCTCCACACATCAGATAGTCTCCGTGGCATTTTCCTGTAAAGATTAGAAAAAAATGGGTAAAAAAAAATAGTTAAGCAGTTAGATTATTAAACAGCTCCTTTGTAAGATAAATGTTTTAAAATGAAACATGTATGGAAACAGGTGAATTAACATTCCTCAGTTGGCAGGCTCAAGCATGCTAAAACCCACATGGTACCAAAAACTAACTAGCAGAAAATGTTAACAAGTTAGAAATGATTTAAACACACTTTGCTATAGGCTACTATTTACTAGTTAACAAAAAATAATGTATGTCATGTAAAATATATTCACCCCACCCAGTATTGTAATCAAAACTTACCAGAAAGCATGTAGTTCTTGGCTCTGACAGTGTAGTAGTGTGGGCTCAATAGCATCTCATTAGTGTGCAAGATCTTGAGAATCAGCTGTACATGTGATGGAAGAATGCACTGTGCATGCAGAGGGTTGCAATTCCATTGAATTGGGGATAGTTTAACCAAAATATGCCACAAGACCTAGAATTGCCTTATGTGTATCCCACAAAGAAAGTTAACTGTTATATGCTAAAATTCCAAAAATTACCGGGCTAACTTCCAGAAATTTACCGGAAAGTTTCCGACCTTTGCAACCCTATGCTTAATAGAGGTTGTAAATTGCATTCAGTGTGGTGTAGATCAGCATGTTGTTTGCGGAACAGTATGTTCTGAATCAGAGAGCCTATTCTGTAATATTTGTCTAAATGTAACATCTATTAAAATGTAATTAGGGTCCCCTGGGAAACACTGACCAACACTTTGGTTCCTACCTTGTCAATAACTCCTACCTGGCTTTTTCATTTCTTGTCATGCAAAACATCAACCATTAGAATAATTATTATTTAGAAGCAACCAGTTGTCCATATTATAGAAAGGAGGGTCTCAGCTTTCTGTAGGTATTTGTTTCTCAATGCTAAATACAGACCTCAAAACGCACTGTTTTACAAATAAATATCTGATATGGATTTCAAATATGGAGCGTGTGAAATGTGCATCGGTCATCGCAAGTGCTAAGTATTTTTTAGGACATTACATTTATTGATTAATACATTGCTACTAGCAGTAGGTTGTATATTTAGAGTTAGTTACCTAATGTGTTTTGGGCCCTATTTTGAAAGTAGCCTAAAATATAACAGAAATAGCCTACTTGTCAACCTTAAATTCATGACAATCACTGAATTATTTTATTTATTGAATTCCAACTGAGTAGTCCCCTTCTTAATAAAGCATTGTGAATGACTTTATAATCACATAATAAGATGATTATTCCTATTTTTTTTCTATTGTGTTACACTGCAGAACGACGGGATGGTGCTACCAACTGAAAAAGTTGGTCTGGAGCCCTGACAATTAAACCTTACCTCTGTTAGAAGTGTCCTGGCATTGAAACCCAGGGTCGGAAGTTTGACACTAGCTACAGCCAACCACTAAATATTACACATTTTAAATAGCTACAGCACAAACGGAATAAACCCTGCAGATGTATGCAATGTTATACTATATCATGAACCATAATGTCAACTATCCAGTCAATTACTGGGAAAGGTAGGTTAGAATGTTGGGCCAGTAGGCTAACCGAAAGGTCTGGCTGAAGACCCAAGCCACATATATATTTTTAAGCCTAATTGTTCCCACTGTTTAGAGATGCGGGCAACAAATAGAACGAAAGTGTGGATTAATTTCAAGTCATGCACAAAATAAATAAAGTGTGCTATTCAAAGTCTGTGGACTACAGTAGAACATTATAATGGTAACGTTATCACGACCATTAGTTCAAATTGCAACCTTACGACAGGTGTCATTCCACCAAACCAGTATGTTGTTTCAACAAGAAAATCCTGGAACCATTTCAAGTATTTGGCATAGCCTACCCTGCGACGACTTGCTTCTCTTCATCTTTGTTGGGTTTCCTCTTTTTCTTGAATTTGAAGAGTTTAAACATTTTACGTCCACCGTCATCTTTCTCCACCGGGTCGGTTAAATTGGCTTCGCTTTTAGAAAACAAGTTTTTGAATGACTTTTTGGAACTACTCTTTTTCGCCATCTTTACGTGTATTCCCGGACACGAGGTCGAGATCTGGCAAAACACCGATTTGTCACGAATCTTGACATGGAAAACACAAGTTTAGCTGAACCTGCTGACAGCAAGATGACAACTGATCCTCGCGCTTCACTCTCTCCGGTTGCACGCGCAGTCGCGCACAGATGAGTGACAACACCGGGAGTCTGTGTATTGGAGTGTAGGTTTGACTCCCGGATTTGTGCATCGTTCCGGTGTGTATCGACGGAAAGTAACACCATAACAATGTTGCCGACTTCACACACAAAAAAAAGTTTCCTGTCAACAAAAGCATATGTATAATCTGTAGGAACAATTTACCAGTCGTAAAGTCAAATGTGTCCCTCACTATCAAATACATGTTTGAATCCAACTTTTGTCTGAACCGCACCATGTTGCTGCTGTACCCAATACACAGGCTCCCGATGTTGTGGCCCAAAGCTAGCCCTTGTGATGCGTTGGCCAAGCATTTTAAGGAAATCCACATGCATGCAGATGCGTAAATCGCTCAAATATAGACACAAGCAGAGCCAGACTATTGATAGACCGATTTTCAGACAAATATAACATGTCATATATGCTTTTTGGCTAGATAATCTGACGTCAGTGCGTTCAAGACAACTAGGAGCTCAGAAGAAAACGGAGTGCCGACTGGGAAAAATCGGATTGAATGATCATCCAACACTAAATTCCAAGTTGGAAACTTGAGGATCATGCTGCACCCAAGACAACTTGGAAAACTCCTGCCTCCAACTTCAGCACGCTTTTGAAAACTGAGAACTCAGGAAAAAAACACGCTCTGACTGGGAATATTTGTTTTGAAAGGTCATCCAACTCGAAATTCCAAATCGGAAACTCAGGCCTCCTCCTAGAGCTCCGATTTTTTCCCCCTAGAACTTCGAGCAGTTTCCCCTACCAGCTGTGCTGCTTCTCCATGTAGCTTGCGCAGAACAGCTGGTTGGGGAAACCGCTCGAGTTGCACAAAATAGAATATAGCTGTACAGAAAAAGTTCGGAATTACCCAATTTCATATATACAACTTCTAAAGACCTGCAACACTACACTGAGAGCAGGTCCGGATTATCAAACAGGCACACAGGATTGAGGGCCCCCTGGAGGCCGAGGGCCGGCTAGATAGCATATGAACACGTCATAAACGATGGTAAAAAGTGTAGAATTAAAGGAAATTAGCTTTAAAACGGCAACATTTTCTCTGAATCATGGCAAAATGGGTTGAAATGCAGTTCTCCATCTAGCCCACACAGCGCAGCTGGTAGGGGAAACCGCTCAAGTCGCACAAAATAGAATATAGTAAACTGGAATGACACAATTTCATGTGTACAACATCTAAAGACCTGCATCTCTATACTGCGAGCTTTGACGTTTCTCTAAGAGGATTTGGGTGTTTTTTGAACCTTTGTTCTTGTTCTTCCATAGCCTCCATACTGCAGAATGAGCCGTGAGGAAGTCTATTGCAGCCACGTAGGCACCCAATCAGACTGATTGGATTTATTTTGGAATGCTCTCTACTTGTCAGTGTTCCAAACGGGACATTATTTGTATTTCTACCTAAACATGCAAACACCATCAGATAGAATTCATAGCAAGCGGTGCACTGGAATGACATTCAGATGAACTGGAAGGACATTCAGATGAACTGGAAGGACATTCAGATGAACTGGAAGGACATTCAGATGAACTGGAAGGACATTCAGATGAACTGGAAGGACATTCGGATGAACTGGAAGGACATTCAGATGAACTGGAAGGACATTCAGATGAACTGGAAGGACATTCAGATGAACTGGAATGACATTCAGATGAACTGGAAGGACATTCAGATGAACTGGAAGGACATTCAGATGAACTGGAAGGACATTCACTCTCATGGGATGGGTGGCCAAACATAACTAACTGAAAGCCACACTTCCAATAAACCACAAATCCCACCGGGCACACCACATAATTTCAACAGTGGAGAAATGGGTCATATTTGGTTGAGACGTTGATCAATGAGATTTCAACCTTTATTCACCCACTTGAAAAGACAGCCAGAAGTTTGTTGAATTCTCATTGTCTTATCACTATGATTTCAACCATCTAAAAGCACAACCAAATTACAGAGGGAAAACAATGCCAGGTTTTTGGTATAATTTTCATGTAAATGTGTTATCAATGCACTTTCAACTATTTAAAAGTTCAAATGGGAATACAATGCCAGATATTTGGGGATGTATACAACAATTGAATGTGCTACCACTATGCTTCATCTAATAACACAACCAAATTACCTGGATTGTAGTTGAGATTACATTAAAATTACATAGTGTGTAATACATAAGTGTTCAATGCTGTTCAAGATTCATTGCAGATTATTATAATAATTATGGAGATCTCCACAGACCTGCAACCTTTGCATGCTATCTTGAACATGTTGAACCTACTCATTCAAGGGGTTTTCTTTATTTTCACTATTTTCTACATTGTAGAATAATAGTGAAGACATCAAAACTATGTAATAACACGTGGAATCATGTAGTAACCAAAAAAACTGTTAAGCAAATCAAAATATTTTTTATATTTGAGATTCTTCAATGTAGCCACCCTTTGCCTTGATGACAGCTTTGCACACTGTTGGCATTCTCTCAACCAGCTTCATGAGGAATGCTTTCCCAACAGTCTGGAAGGAGTTCCCACATATGCTGAGCACTTGTTGGCTGCTTTTCCTTCACTCTGCGGTCCAACTCATCCCATACCATCTCAGTTGGGTTGAGGTCGGGGGATTGTAGAGGCCAGGTCATCTGATGCAGCACTCCATCACTCTCCTTCTTGGTCAAATGTCCCTTACACAGCCTAGAGGTGTGTTGGGTCATTGTCCTGTTGAAAAATGATAGTCCCACTAAGCGCAAACCAGATGGTATGGTGTATCACTGCAGAATGCTGTGGTAGCCATGCTGGTTAAGTGTGCCTTGAATTCTAAATAAATCACAGACAGTGTCACCAGCAAAGCACCCCACACCATAACACATCCTCCTCCATGCCTCACAGTGGGAACCATACTTGCAAAGATCATCCATTCACCTACTGTGTGTCATAAAGACACAGCGGTTGAAACCAAAAATCTCAAATTTGGACTCATCAGACAAAAGGACAGATTTTTTACATCAGCCGATGTCACAAAGTGCTGTACAGAAACCCAGCCTAAAACCCCAAACAGCAAGCAATGCAGATGTAGAAGCACAGTGGCTAGGAAAAAATCCCTAGAAAGGCCGGAACCTAGGAAGGAACATGAAGAGGAACTAGGCTCTGGGGGGTGGCCAGTCTTCTTCTGGCTGTGCCGGGTGGAGATTATAACAGAACATGGCCAAGATGTTCAAACGTTCATAGATGATCAGCAGGGTCAAATAATAATATTCACAGTGGTTGTAGAGGGTGCAACAGGTCACAGTGGTTGTAGAGGGTGCAACAAGTCAGCACCTCAGGAGTAAATGTCAGTTGGCTTTTCATAGCCGATCATTCAGAGTTAGAGACAGCAGGTGCGGAAGAGAGAGAGTCCAAAACAGCAGGTCCGGGACAAGGTAGCACATCCGGTGAACAGGTCAGGATTCCATAGCCGCAGGCAGAACAGTTGAAACTGGAGCAGCAGCATGACCAGGTGGACTGGGGACAGCAAGGAGTCATCAGGCAAGGTAGTCCTGAGGCATGGTCCTCGGGCTCAAGTCCCCTGAGAGAAGAGAGAGAGAAAGGGAGAGTGAAGGAGTAAGAAAAAGAAAAAGAGAGAGAGAGAATTAGAGGGAGCATACCTAAATTCACACAGGACGGTCTTCATTAAGACATCCTCTATGTCAAATTTCAGCCAGACTGCCCAGCCTGCCCAAGCCACCTGCACACCTGACCCCCACCTGTGTGGGGGTCACCTGTGTGGGGTTCACCCACCTGGTGGGTTGGAATTAACTTTTGAACCTGTTTAAAGAACAGGCCGGTATATACAGTGGCTTGCGAAAGTATTCGGCCCCCTTGGACTTTGCGACCTTTTGCCACATTTCAGGCTTCAAACATAAAGATATAAAACTGTATTTTTTGTGAAGAATCAACAACAAGTGGGACACAATCATGAAGTAGAACGACATTTATTGGATATTTCAAACTTTTTTAACAAATCAAAAACTGAAGAATTGGGCGTGCAAAATTATTCAGCCCCCTTAAGTTAATACTTTGTAGCGCCACCTTTTGCTGCGATTACAGCTGTAAGTCGCTTGGGGTATGTCTATCAGTTTTGCACATCGAGAAACTGCATTTTTTTCCCATTCCTCCTTGCAAAACAGCTCGAGCTCAGTGAGGTTGGATGGAGAGCATTTGTGAACAGCAGTTTTCAGTTCTTTCCACAGATTCTCGATTGGATTCAGGTCTGGACTTTGACTTGGCCATTCTAACACCTGGATATGTTTATTTTTGAACCATTCCATTGTAGATTTTGCTTTATGTTTTGGATCATTGTCTTGTTGGAAGACAAATCTCCGTCCCAGTCTCAGGTCTTTTGCAGACTCCATCAGGTTTTCTTCCAGAATGGTCCTGTATTTGGCTCCATCCATCTTCCCATCAATTTTAACCATCTTCCCTGTCCCTGCTGAAGAAAAGCAGGCCCAAACCATGATGCTGCCACCACCATGTTTGACAGTGGGGATGGTGTGTTCAGCTGTGTTGCTTTTACGCCAAACATAACGTTTTGCATTGTTGCCAAAAAGTTTAATTTGTTTCATCTGACCAGAGCACCTTCTTCCACATGTTTGGTATGTCTCCCAGGTGGCTTGTGGCAAACTTTAAACGACACTTTTTATGGATATCTTTAAGAAATGGCTTTCTTCTTGCCACTCTTCCATAAAGGCCAGATTTGTGCAATATACGACTGATTGTTGTCCTATGGACAGAGTCTCCCACCTCAGCTGTAGATCTCTGCAGTTCATCCAGAGTGATCATGGGCCTCTTGGCTGCATCTCTGATCAGTCTTCTCCTTGTATGAGCTGAAAGTTTAGAGGGACGGCCAGGTCTTGGTAGATTTGCAGTGGTCTGATACTCCTTCCATTTCAATATGATCGCTTGCACAGTGCTCCTTGGGATGTTTAAAGCTTGGGAAATCTTTTTTGTATCCAAATCCGGCTTTAAACTTCTTCACAACAGTATCTCGGACCTGCCTGGTGTGTTCCTTGTTCTTCATGATGCTCTCTGCGCTTTTAACGGACCTCTGAGACTATCACAGTGCAGGTGCATTTATACGTAGACTTGATTACACACAGGTGGATTGTATTTATCATCATTAGTCATTTAGGTCAACATTGGATCATTCAGAGATCCTCACTGAACTTCTGGAGAGAGTTTGCTGCACTGAAAGTAAAGGGGCTGAATAATTTTGCACGCCCAATTTTTCAGTTTTTGATTTGTTAACAAAGTTTGAAATATCCAATAAATGTCGTTCCACTTCATGATTGTGTCCCACTTGTTGTTGATTCTTCACAAAAAAATACAGTTTTATATCTTTATGTTTGAAGCCTGAAATGTGGCAAAAGGTCGCAAAGTTCAAGGGGGCCGAATACTTTCGCAAGGCACTGTATATATCTAAGGTCGACAGAGACGGTGACGGAATCCAACCGGCATTGCTTTTGCCAGTCTACAGGACGAGTGATTTAATTAATGTACACATATAGGAATTATGAAATTCCGATGACAACTTCTCTCCAGAATGGGCTCTCCCGCCAATTTGTGCACATTCATTGTTTCATAACTTCATTGTGTGAATTGTTTGCTTTTGATTCTTAGTGTATATCAATTTACCATTAGATGTATCACCAGTAGTACATTTAGTCCTACTTCTATGCCTGCACGTCCTTACTCAACATTGACAAGAGTGCTCCAAACAAAATACAATGACAGAATTGACAGATCTCGTAAATGAAATTAAATAAACCGAAACTTGTTTCTCACAAGTGTAGCATAGGTTGTAAACTCTGCAAACAATGTGTCCACTTTCGACAATGAGAACAGGAAGACTGGAATAATATTGAATGCATTAAAATAAATGACCGTAAACAAAGTTACAAACATTGTAGATTAGTTATATAAAAGAGAGACAATTGTGCCATCTGGTTTCCTTAATATAAGGAATTTGAAATGATTTATGCTTTTACTTTTGATACTTAAGTATATTTTAGAAATTCCATTTACTTTTGATACTTAAGTATATTTAAAACCAAGTACTTTGAGACTTTTACTCAAGTAGTATTTTACTGGGTGACTTTCACTTTTACTTTAGTCATTTTCTGTTAAGGTATCTTTACTTTTACTCAAGTATGACAATTGAGTCATACTTTTTCCACCATCAAATATGACAATTGAGTCAAACTTTTTCCACCACTGCCAGAATATTTTATTTTAAGTTTGCTAGCGCAAGCTTTGTGTAGCCAATGTGAAGTATAGGATATACTTATTTTATCAGGATATGTTCTACCTGAAGGCTGCAATGTTTTTATTTGTTGGCTTTATGTAGGCTATTTGTAAATAGTTGGCAATGGCAATAGAAGTTACTTTTTAGATCTGAATCATTTTCGTTTAGATTCGGATAGAATTTTGATTAACCACATGACAATGATTTTGCAAACAATTTGGGATTTTGCTGTCTGGTTCAGGAACGTGAACTTGCAGGAAAGTGTGCATATCTCCAAGTACAGCTCAGACTTTGCATACGCACAACGTCTAGTGGTTGATCAATTGTATTGCAAGCAAATAAAAGGTATGAAGGGGGGGGGGGGGGGGGGGGGTCAGATTTGGGCTGGCTGTGGAAATTCATTTGCTTTGGCATTAATCAAGCAAACACAATTAGTCCAACCTATGATCTTCTGTTTGCTCTGCATGTAATTAGTCCACTACTCCACCAGGTTGGTTCCAGCATGCCATGTTTTTAACTCATATAAAGCTGTTCATTTTAGTCTATTCAAACAGACCTCATTTCAAAGGAAACAAGCACTCATTAAGATCAGGAGTGGCCAACACCTGAACACACTTAACAAAATACAGGATACAGAGAGTTTTGTTGATGCTGAGAATGGAATGTATGTTTTTAAATAACATTCTTAGAATGTTCTCTGAATGTTGTTAAAGTTTTATTCTGTTTTTTTATGTAAAAAAAAAAAAAAAGAAGTATGTTCTCAGAACAATGTGAGAATATTCCCAATGTCAAACCAGTTGGAGAACCATCCTAGAACATTACCAAAATGTAAATGAAATGTAACCATGTTTGAACTTTTAGGAAACATACTGTTAAAATAATGAAATACCAAGAAAATGACAAGTTCCTTAAATGTGCTTAGAATGTCCCAATGCCAAGCAACTATCCTGCACCATTCCCAGAAAGTTGTGCGAAGGTTGTATGCCAAATAAGGACAACCACGCTCTCACCAAGCTTTAAGAAACATGGTACTCTGAACTGTATGTGCTAGCTGGGATGTCTCTCCTTCTCTGACATGATTGGTTTCTTCCCACTGCACAACAAATATTAGGCTACCATTTATTCATCCATTGCTCATTCAATAGCCAAGAAGCATCCTCGAAATTAAATAGACTTCAAATATGTGACAGGATGAGTAGGCTACCGTATTATTGTGCTGTATAGAAGCACGACATCCTAGCCTCTTTCATTTCCGAGTCAGCAAGGCAGGAGATATAAACACAAACATCTACTGATGTTGCTGCCTTGGCTGTTCCTAGGAAAAACCAGACAACAATAGCTTGTTGGACAATTATTTTGACTTATTTGATTTATAATGAGATGCACACTTGCTCTTGCTTGCTGAATGTAAAATGTCAAATTGGCTACAAACTTAAGAACTGGTGGAGAGTTGGAAAAGAGAGAGACAGTGCATCTCAGTGTCAGAGGAAGCCCATATTTTCCTATGGTATCTTAGCACTGATGCATCCTGGCAAAATACACCATATGAGTATCCTGCTAATAATGTACCTTTCTGGACCATATAAGCTGTCGAATAGACCCATAACTGATCCAAATGGTTGCATAATTAGGCCTAGGCAGTATGCAGTTATTTCGGTATATAGCCGAAAACAAAAGTGGACATTTGAGCAGTTTTCAAATTAGCCTACATTTACAGCTTATAGACAATAATTGTATGCTCACCTGGTAACAATAATACATTCCTTATTGCACTTTTTTGTTGTAGCTTAGGTGGAAGCTACAATCATGTTCTTAAATATAAGCCTAATCAATAGGGGAGCTTTGCATGCCCCGGGGATCACAGAGCACAGTCTGAGGTAGTGTTGGTCCCATGTTTCATGAGCTGAAATAAAAGATCCCTGATATTTTCGATATGCACAAAAAAGCATAGTTCTCTCAAATTTTGGGAATATCAAGAAGCTGATTAAACAGCATGATCATTACACAGGTGCACCTTGTGCTGGGGGAAAAAAAGGCCACACTAAAATGTGCAGTTTTGTCACACAACACAATGCCAAAGATGTCTCAAGTTTTGAGGGAGCGTGCAATTAGAATGCTGACTCCAGGGATGTCCACCAGAGCTGTTGACAGATAATTGAATGTTAATTTCTCTACCGTAAGCTGCTTCCAATGTCGTTTTAGAGAATTTGTCAGTAAGTCCAACCGGTCTCATAACCGCAGACCACATGTCACCACTTCAGCCGAAGACTTCCACATCTGGCTTCCTGCGGGATCATCTAAGACAAGCCACCCGGACACCTGATGAAACTGAGGAGTATTTCTGTCTGACCTAGTGGGTGGGTCTATACCCTCCCAGGGCCACCCATGGCTGTGCCTCTGCCCAGTTGCAGCGTATTGCGGCGCAGCTTGCATGGGGCCGCTGAATTCTATGGCACGTTATTTAAGTGTGAACAGGTACCATTAATGCTAGTTAGTGCTAGTTTGACCACCAGAGGGCATCTTTGAGAAGCAATTGATAGCTTTCATTAGTGGCTGTACTAAATAATATAATCATTTAAAAAAACCTTAGTGTAACAGTTTCAGTAAGTAATACTGAAGTCGTTCACAATTATCAGTTTCTATTTAGCATAATCAGTGCTCTAACTCCCCCTTGCACTGGTCTGGAGCAATGAAGTGGTGACGCAGGGTATTAACCACAAATGACCTCTAAGTCCCTCGGCATAATCACAAAACTTTTAGAGGAGCAACCACTGTAGGTTACTGTATCTGAGAGCCTTCATCACTCACCCGGTTTATCACTGTCCGCTCTGCACCCTGCCCTACCTATGTTGTCAGAGACAGTGTGTAAGGGAAAGACAAACAGCCCAGGACAGTGACGAATGGACCAGGGTTGGACACCCAAGATAAAACTGTCACGAACCGGCTCGAAGTTCGTAACAAAAAGGGAAACGACATGGAGATAAGGAATAACAAAATATATGTATTAACTGAAGTAAACTAAATACAATTAACAATGGTGTGTGTAGTCAGTAATTAGTAGTGTAAGTGAGCATTTGCGTTCATAAATGTGATAATGAAGAGTGTTGAAAGGTGCCAAAGCAAACAAACAAAAATGCCACAACCAACATCTATCAGTGTCTGCATGGAGTGAGTCTCCTCAATAAATGGGGAAGAGGTGTATTTATCCCGGGACACACCCGAGCCCAGGTGTGTCCCATTTTACTGATGACCCTCCCGGCTCTGCCCACCGACGTCCTATTAAGGAAAACAAGAGCAAAGAGAAAGATTTCGGCAGACAGAGTGGGAGGGTCGTCACAAAACATATTTGTGTTTCATTTTTAATCAAAGGTTCATATTATTATTTTTTTTTATTATAGTTTTGGCATTTTGTATGCCTTATTGGATAGAGTTTTTGCAAATAATCGTCAGTATGTGATCAAGAGGCAGCAGTTTAGACTGCTAGACAACCCTAGACCATAGTCTTAATACATATTTTCAATTGAAGGACAGATTTTGTGATATAATGTAAGCTTATGTTTCTGTGCAGGTAGCCTAATCCATATGTACTGTATACACTACCATAAATTGGTGTTTGTGAAGGGACATTATGCCTGTAACAAATTCTATTTATTGTCAGTTAGGCTTAGGTTGAAGTAGGGAAACAGATCTTGAATCAGTTGTTAAATAAAAACAATTAAAGTAAAAAGTAATCCCATTGGACTGAGAGCTTGTGGGGCCAGTCATGTGACGTCTTGGATCAACCAGTTCTTTGTGATAAGAATCTAGCAGTTATGTAAAAGAGAAAGTAAAGAAAGCTTCCAGTTTATCTTCATGTTGTTTTTTTGAAGATAACAAACCACGAAAAGTGCAAGAATGCACTTTTTTTCCTCTTCCAGCGAAGCCCTGGATCTTTCCTTGTTCCAGGTAAAAACGCCACACCTTCACAGAATGTTTTTCTATTTTGCTTCTACTGTATTGTATTATCCGTGTTTGCTCTCAGAGGCCAAGGCAAACAGGACAGGCTCATCAGTGGAATATGATGACATCATGTAGAAACTAAAGCCCTCCTGATAAGAAGCTAGTTGTTACCTCAATTACAATATATAGTAGGGCTAGTGGTGTCAACCTAATGACTGTTATTCTATAAATCCATCAACAGTAAGAAGTATGTAAGGAGCCATGGATTGCCCTTTTTCTAAAATGGAAGTCAGTTGGCATACAGCACACACACACACACACACACACACACACACACACACACACACACACACACACACACACACACACACACACACACACACACACACACACACACACACACACACACACACACACACACACAATATAGAGGCCTATGGTTGATTTTATTATTGTGCCCTTTACTTTTAGCATCTCTTACGAAACGGTGCTGTCTTTTCCAGATGTTCATCTTTGACCGGCCAGGGATGTGTGGCCAGTAAATTGAGGTGTGGACTGATGTCGTTGATGCCACACCCTTTCAACTACAGGAAACCATCTCTATCAGGTTAAGTGTTCAAACCGTCACACACACACACACACACACACACACACACACACACACACACACACACACACACACACACACACACACACACACACACACACACACACACACACACACAGTTAATTTAGGGTGTTTCCAATGATTTTGTGCCCAATATAAATGAATGGTAAATCATGTATTGTGTCATTTAAAAAAAGAATAGAGTATGTTTTTTAACACATTCACGTTGATGCTACCGTGATTACGAATAATCATGAATAATGATGAGTGAGAAGGTTACAGAGGGTCAAAGATCATGCCCCCAAGAGATGCTAACCTCTCACCCTTGCTAATCTCCCCTGTTATTGCCATGTCTTGAGGTTAGGATTTTTGACCCTCTGTAACCTTTTCACTTGTCATCACTCACGATTCATTCAGGATTATCCATAATCATGGAAGTATCCACATTAATGTAGAAGTGTTTAGAAACATATTATATTCTTATTTACAATAGAAGTGAGTCCAAAATGATACAATACATGATTTCCATTCATTTCTATTGGTTGGGCCTATGCCCTCCCAGGCCGACCCATGGCTGCGCCCCTGCCCAGTCATGTGAAATCCATAGATTAGGGCCTAATTAATTGATTTCAATGGACTGATTTCCTTTTATGAACTGTAACTCAGTAAAATCATTGAAATTGTTGCATGGTGCGTTTATATTTTTGTTCAGTGTACATACAGTGCCTTGCGAAAGTATTCGGCCCCCTTGAACTTTGCGACCTTTTGCCACATTTCAGGCTTCAAACATAAAGATATAAAACTGTATTTTTTTGTGAAGAATCAACAACAAGTGGGACACAATCATGAAGTGGAACGACATTTATTGGATATTTCAAACCTTTTTAACAAATCAAAAACTGAAAAATTGGGCGTGCAAAATTATTCAGCCCCCTTAAGTTAATACTTTGTAGCGCCACCTTTTGCTGCGATTACAGCTGTAAGTCGCTTGGGGTATGTCTCTATCAGTTTTGCACATCGAGAGACTGACATTTTTTCCCATTCCTCCTTGCAAAACAGCTCGAGCTCAGTGAGGTTGGATGGAGAGCATTTGTGAACAGCAGTTTTCAGTTCTTTCCACAGATTCTCGATTGGATTCAGGTCTGGACTTTGACTTGGCCATTCTAACACCTGGATATGTTTATTTTTGAACCATTCCATTGTAGATTTTGCTTTATGTTTTGGATCATTGTCTTGTTGGAAGACAAATCTCCGTCCCAGTCTCAGGTCTTTTGCAGACTCCATCAGGTTTTCTTCCAGAATGGTCCTGTATATGGCTCCATCCATCTTCCCATCAATTTTAACCATCTTCCCTGTCCCTGCTGAAGAAAAGCAGGCCCAAACCATGATGCTGCCACCACCATGTTTGACAGTGGGGATGGTGTGTTCAGCTGTGTTGCTTTTACGCCAAACACAACGTTTTGCATTGTTGCCAAAAAGTTCAATTTTGGTTTCCTCTGACCAGAGCACCTTCTTCCACATGTTTGGTGTGTCTCCCAGGTGGCATGTGGCAAACTTTAAACGACACTTTTTATGGATATCTTTAAGAAATATCTTTCTTCTTGCCACTCTTCCATTAAGGCCAGATTTGTGCAATATACGACTGATTGTTGTCCTATGGACAGAGTCTCCCACCTCAGCTGTAGATCTCTGCAGTTCATCCAGAGTGATCATGGGCCTCTTGGCTGCATCTCTGATCAGTCTTCTCCTTGTATGAGCTGAAAGTTTAGAGGGACGGCCAGGTCTTGGTAGATTTGCAGTGGTCTGATACTCCTTCCATTTCAATATTATCGCTTGCACAGTGCTCCTTGGGATGTTTAAAGCGTGGGAAATTGTTTTGTATCCAAATCCGGCTTTAAACTTCTTCACAACAGTATCTCGGACCTGCCTGGTGTGTTCCTTGTTCTTCATGATGCTCTCTGCGCTTTTAACAGACCTCTGAGACTATCACAGTGCAGGTGCATTTATACGGAGACTTGATTACACACAGGTGGATTGTATTTATCATCATTAGTCATTTAGGTCAACATTGGATCATTCAGAGATCCTCACTGAACTTCTGGAGAGAGTTTGCTGCACTGAAAGTAAAGGGGCTGAATAATTTTGCACGCCCAATTTTTCAGTTTTTGATTTGTTAAAAAAGTTTGAAATGTCCAATAAATGTCGTTCCACTTCATGATTGTGTCCCACTTGTTGTTGATTCTTCACAAAAAAAAATACAGTTTTATATCTTTATGTTTGAAGCCTGAAATGTGGCAAAAGGTCGCAAAGTTCAAGGGGGCCGAATACTTTCGCAAGGCACTGTATAGAGGGAGAACTGCGAGTTGTGGATGTTTGTTTTCATTGTGCAAAGATAGGCCTAAAAGTAGGCCTAAAACGTCACTCAAATTAGCCGACACAACTTTTCCTCTACTACTCCAACTTCCATGCCATCTGTTGTAGGCTTTAGACTTAGCTACAGTAATTTAATGTAACCGCAAATAAATGGATGAAAAATAGGCTTTGTCAAATTTCCTTGTTGTGTCAATAAGGAGATTCAATATAATCTGGCCCGAGTGCCCGAGTAGGTGTGTTTTGCACAAGGTGAAAGTTAATTGCATTAGTTTTGGAACCTGGCTGCCTCCCGGGCGTTAACCAGGTGCCCTGTTCAAAGCCTACGGCAAAGTCAGTTATCTTCAGTTCGGAAAGTCGGAGCTCTAGGAGGAGTTTCTGACTTGGAATTCCAAGTCGGATGACCGTTCAAAACAGTTTTTTCCCCTCGGTCGAGTTCCCATTTGTCTTGAATGGACTGAAGTCGGAGGCCGAAGATTTTTGGGTTCCCAGTTCTCAAATTCCCAGTTGTCTTGAATGCAGCAATAGACTGACTAGGCCTACAAAATTGACACAGGAGGGCGCTAAAATACAGCAAATTGTGATTTTCATCTGTTGTGGCACAAGAGGAGTTCTGACTGAACTTTGATACACATTGAGAGAAAATCAATTTCACTGCATTTCCTTATTGTTTGATAGTATTTATGGAGCAAATTTACTATAGGATTGTTCTATTTATAATAGAAGAGTATCATATCACTTTATCTTGCCTTTGAAAGTCACCAAAAGCAATTGTTGAGTTTAGTTGCAGGTAGAATTTATTTATTTTTGCTAAATAACTTAGAATAACCCAATTTCCCCAAGAATAACGTATGATAATGAACAGAACACGAGATGAACACCAGCACCGTCTGGTATCACTTTCCCAGATCAGTTGAATATGGATGCAGCTCTATGATATCCGCAGAATGATGTGGGGGTAGGGTGCACGTCACACTCAGCATATACATGAATAAGCACCCTCTGTCTGTACCTTTAAACCAATATAGATTACTGTATCTGAGAGCCTTCATCACTCATGCAGTTTATCACTGTCCGCTCTGCACCCTGCCCTACCTATGTTGTCAGAGACGGTGTGTAATGGAAAGACAAACAGCCCAGGACAGTGACGAATGGTCCAGGGTTGGACACCCAAGATAAAAACGTATCTGTGTTTCATTTTTTATCAAAGGTCCGCGTTATCATTTTTTTAAAGTTAGTTTTTGCATTTTGTAGGGGGGGGGGATACCTAGTCAGTTTTACAATTGAATGCCTTCAACTGAAGTGTGTCTTCCGCATTTAAACCAACCCCTCTGAATCAGAGAGCTGCAAAGGGCTGTTTTAATCAACATCCACGTCTTCGGCGCCCGGGGACCTTGATAGAGTCTTTACCAAAAATTGTCAGTATGTGATCAAGAGGCAGCAGTTTAAACTGCTAGGCAACCCTAGGCCATAGTCTTAATACATATTTTCAATTGAAGGACAGATTTTGTAATATAATGTAAGCTTATGTTTCTGTGCAGGTAGCCTAATCCATATGTGCTGTATACACTACCATCAATTGGTGTTTGTGAAGGTACATTATGCCTGTAACAAATTATATTTATTGTCAGTTAGGCTTAGGTTGAAGTAGGGAAACAGATCTTGAATCAGTTGTTAAATAAAAACAATTAAAGTAAAAAGTAATCCCATTGGACTGAGAGCTTGTGGGGCCAGTCATGTGACGTCTTGGATCAACCAGTTCTTTGTGATAAGAATCTAGCAGTTATGTAAAAGAGAAAGTAAAGAAAGCTCCCAGTTTACCTTCATGTTGTTCTTTTGAAGATAACAAACTACAAAGTGTAAGAATGCACTTTTTTTCCTCTTCCAGCGAAGCCCTGGATCTTTCCTTGTTCCAGGTAAAAACGCCACACCTTCACAGAATGTTTTTCTATTTTGCTTCTACTGTATTGTATTATCCGTGTTTGCTCTCAGAGGCCAAGGCAAACAGGACAGGATCATCAGTGAAATGAAGCCCTCCTGATAACAAGATACAGTAGTTGTTACCTCAATTACAATATACAGTCGGGCTAGTGGTGTCAACCTAATGACTGTTATTCTATAAATCCATCAACAGTAAGAAGTATGTAAGGAGCCATGGACTGCCCTTTATCTAAAACAGAAGTTGGTTGGCATACAGCACACACACACACACACACACACACACACACACACACACACACACACACACACACACACACACACACACACACACACACACTTCCAAAGAACTACCATAACCAGAATTTTTTGAAATTAGAGGACCAGTTGTGCTTTTACTTTCGCAGTTCCATGCAAATAGGCACAACGAGTTCTGAGTGATGGGTTTTATGGTGTGTGAAGCAATGGTGGGCAATACACTGTCTGTGATGACTACTTAAAGCTTGTGACTCTACAAACTTATTGGATGCATTTTTAGTTCAGTTGGGTTGTTTCTGATTATTTTGTGCCCAATAAATATCAGCACCCCTACTTAAAAGTTTTTTTTTTTTTTTATATTTGGGGGGAAAATATATTACTTGTTAAACTAAATCTCTTTCTCTGAGCAATTGTGTTTGTATAAGATAATATAATTTCCAAATGTTTTGCTCAGTATTTAAATTATTTATTTTTATACGGTCATTATTGCTCATCTTTATCAAGGGTGTCGTGTGTTAATCTGGTATAATGACCTGTTAAATCCCCCATAAATACATAGTCACCACAAAGACACCCATCAATCAAAAATAATCATGGAAGAAAACACCTGTTGGATGTTCACCGTCCATGGCGTGTCAGAGTAAATGTTTGGTTTTGCTAGACTGGCTATGAATATTTTGTGAAATCTAACTCAGACTGACAGGTTTCTGATTAACCATGGCCGCTTCGCCTTACACCTAATAGTCTTGGGCAATTCCATGCCAGCACGGCTCAAAAATATTTTGCGTGTCTAAGATTGTTCTGGCAATTCTCACATAGAAACCTCATTGGTCGAAAGCATGTTTGATATGCTTTTTACATTTGCAACACAAACCATTTTTGAGAAAATGATGTCAACTAACGTGAATTCAACAAAGATGTTTACCTTGTCATTGGATTTAAGTTAATTTTTTTTTTTTTTTTTTTTTATTAAAAGGAGACTGGTGCCACTTTAATGTGTTCAATGAAGATGGTCCGGATGGCATTCCATTAAATTGTGACGTTGTGGTCCCACCCCTGCCCAGCTACAGACTGGAACAAGGGTAGGTGTAGAAGAAATTCTAAGTAATCAGGAGTAATCAGGAAGTTGGCCCTCATAACTTCCCCCTCTCCACAATAACTGCTCCATCCCTTTCTTCGCCAGGACGTGTTTTTCTCAGCTAGTGAGCTAATTTGTCACTGGTATTCTGAAAACAGACTGACCGACTGGTTTACTTGATGACTGCTGAACGGCCAGGCTGAAATAAGAAACAGAAGTTTATGCATAGCTGGATACTGAACAATGTGGAAAAGCCTTTGCGCAAAGAAATTCAAGAAGTTATCAAAGAACCTTAATGTAGTGAAACAATTAAAAAGCCTTTATTCTCTACGTCTTATACTGGCAAGAATATACATTTACTGACTAATTCTGAAGCTTACTGACTGGCTAAATGGTCATATATTGTATGTAACTGGCTAGTTAACAGGCATGCTAACTGACTTACTGTCTAGCTATCGTCATCTCTGCTCGACAACGTGCCAAAACTATGGCTCTTAATCCGGTTTGAGGTGTTTTTGTTCTGGTCAGAGGTGTGCAGTGGGGTTCTCCCTTGATGCGCACAGACTCTGAAAGCAAAGATCACGAGAGGAAACACAAACACTCTGAGTAGAGAGAGAGAGCGAGAGAGAGATCACTTGTGTAAACACCCTGAAAGGAGAGGAGAGACCACCTGAGAAAGAATGGGAGTAGTGGCCCAGTTTACTGTAACTATGCTGTTGACTGGAAGTGTGGTTTAATGTCGGGGGAGGTCCATCAGCCGATTGTTTCACCTTCATCAGGTGTGCCAGTACTCAGTCAGTCATCAACACATGGAGCCAATTCCTGTAAATCGATATAATTTCTAAGAATACATTTGTGGAAAACAGCAGTGTGGTCTTTTATCAGCATTTCAAACTATGTTCTGGCATAATGTAATTATAGAAATCATATTGAATTCAATTAATCAAATCCTATTTTATTTTCACATGCTTGTAGACCTTACAGTGAAATGCTTACTTACAAGCCTTTAACCAACAATGCAGTTTTAAGAAAAATACCCCCCAAAATTGTTTTCAATAAAAGTAACAAGTAATTAAAGAGCAGCAGTAAAATAACAATAGCGAGGCTATATACAGGGCGGTACCAGTACAGAGTCAATGTGCGGGGGCACCGGTTAGTCGAGGTAATTGAGGTAATATGCACATGTAGGTAGAGTTATTAAAGTGACTATGCATAGCTAATAACAGAGAGTAGCAGCAGCGTAAGAGTGGGGGATTCAAATAGTCTGGGTAGCTATTTGATTAGATGTTCAGGATTCTTATGACTTGGGGGTAGAAGCTTTTAGTAGCCTCTTGGACCTAGACTTGGCACTCCGGTACTGCTTGCCGTGCAGTAGTAGAGAGAACAGTCTATGACTGGTGTTGCTTGAGTCTTTTTAGGGCTTTCCTCTGACACCGCCTGGTATAGAGGTCCTGGATGGCAGGAAGCTTGGCCCCAGTGATGTACTGGGCCGTACGCACTACCCTCTATAGTGCCTTGCAGTCGGAGGCCGAGCAGTTGCCATACCAGGCAGTGATGCTACCAGGCAGTGATGCAACCCGTCAGGATGCTCTCGATGGTGCAGCTGTAGAACCTTTTGAGGATCTGAGGACCCATGCCAAATCTTTTCAGTCTCCTGAGGGGGAATAGGTTTTTTCGTACCCTCTTCACGACTGTCTTGATTACATACTATATGCGTACGCTGAAAGGTGGTAGCAATAGTTTCACAGATTTTCAAGAGAGCTGAATATCCACCAAGGTGACATCTTCTCAGAAGACATAATCCGCATTAAATGTTATTAGCACAATCATTCAATCATTATTAGCAAATTAGGTTTAGTCTGATGGTAAGTGATGCTGATTCTAGTGAACATCAGTGCATACTCTTAGTTCCTCTATTTTCTAAGAAAGTGAACTCAAGAGTTTTGAGTGGGCTGTCGTATGGGACTTTCTAGAGTTTGGTTATGAGTAAGAGAGGGCGAGAGTATGTGGGGGATTTGTGAGGGGGTGTCTGTGTGTGCCTTCATGTGAATGTGCAAATACAAGCATGTCGGATTTTTGAAGCGAGAAAATAGAAAACTCAAAAGACATCACCGTTTGAAAAACAACATGTGCTACATTTATTGCAAAAGTATCATGAAAATAATCTCTGACATAAAGTATCCACATATGATAACCTTGGTCCAAAAATAAACTACATAGACAAAACTACAAATGTGTATACAAAAACAATTATAATTCACACAGTATTAATGTTAGAACAGTTCCACCATTTTGGTTCTAGGTAACAGAAACCTTGGTGCGCATGGATCTATTTCTGGCTTTTTCCAGTGAGAGCAAAAACATACAGCTCTAGTATGAGGTACCTTTGTCAATAGTTTTGGTAAAATAACAAGAGCCGAGAGCCATTCACCTGAGTATATATTCACAGTGGTACTAGGAGCAGACTGAGTAAAGGGGAAAGTGCAGTACAGACTACATCGGGTTCATTCTCACAGACTTTATGGTTCATGCTCTGATTCGGATGACAATCGCATCTACAGTACCACCAGTATAGAGGACGAATTAAATAAAGCAGATATCGACAGTGGGTAGATAACAACTGAATCAAAGAGAAAGAGCTAGAAACGCAATGGTATTTCAGGATATATTCAAACAAATTCAAATGCAAGCACACTGTCTTAATGTTTTAACATTCAAAAAGACACACAAAAAAGAAGAAACAAACGTTTTTTCTTTTTATTGCTAGTTTCTGTGCAGAAGTATGTACCTCCAATACATCACTAAATGACTCACAGGAAGTCCTGAGAAGCTATTTGAATTGAACCGGAACATTCTAACATTCTGACTACTTTTAGTTTGCTTTCCTCTCTTGTTACATTACATTAGAATACACAATTTATGTTTGAAAAAGTTATGCTACATAAGTTAGACCTGTTTATCCTCATATTTGATTTGATTCTTGTTGTTTTTTTTGGCAAACGCAAATACATACACATAGTTTCAAGATCCCTGATCTACCCCTTTTTTTAGCAAAAATAAATAAATATACACAAAGATTGTCCGGTAATTAAACATTAGATATCGCAGTAATAGTCTGTGGCATTGGTCCAACGGTTTTCCCAAGAGTAAGCCTCCTTGGAAGTGTCAAGACGTAACATTACGTTAACAAGAAAAATAATCACTGAACTGAACAAATATAGCTGACAAACTCTCTCACACATTCCATGTAAAGTACACCTGTGGACCTGAGTGAAACTTCACGGCGATTAAGAAAACACCCTTAGTTAGGGTGGAAGTGCAATCACTGAACACACTGGCCATGTCTTTGAATAGTCTTTGTTTTGGTGCTGCCCTCTTATTGGCTTTCCATAGTCTCTCCTCCCCTCGAGGAAATACTTATTTTTTCCGTGACGACTTTATCGATTGTGCTCTGGCTTTTCAGGAGGTAGACCCTTAAAATGTTTCTCGTTCCTTACCCCTCCCCAAACGGGTAATTCTACTTTGCCTACTGCCCTTGCGTCTTCACCATTGGCCGGTTGTAGAGGCGTACAACACTAGCCCTCTCCTGATAGGCTGAAGTAGAAGTGTGCGATGACGTCGTGGGAGGAGCTGGGGCGTTAATGGCCGCCGTGAAGGCCTTGAGGAGTAGGGTGGCTTCACTCTGGTCCTCCTTGCCCTCTCGCCCTTCCAAGCTCCGGGCCACCCAGCGCTCCACTGCAGCTTCCAAATGGGCCGGTCCTGCCCCTTCAGGCAGCGTGTCCGCCTCGGGGCTGGTGTCAAAGCGCTCGACCAGCTCGCGGATGTGGGCGTGGGCATGTGAGCTGGCGTGGGCCTGGGCAGAGGCGGGGCAGCAGCTGCGCTGGTGGATGCGCAGCGAGAAGCGGTGGAGGAAGGCGTGGGCGCAGAGAGGGCAGCAGTGGGGGCGGTCGCGGGCGATGTGCAGG
This sequence comes from Oncorhynchus mykiss, assembly GCF_057628025.1. Lineage (NCBI taxonomy): Eukaryota > Metazoa > Chordata > Actinopteri > Salmoniformes > Salmonidae > Oncorhynchus > Oncorhynchus mykiss. Next base: position 36,133,503 of record NC_143051.1, on the reverse strand, counting down.
CGTCGGTGGAGCTTGAGGTGAATGTACTGGGTGAACTTGGTGCTACACAGCTTGCACTGGTAGGGCTTCTCACCCGAGTGGAGCCGCAGGTGGGTCCGGAGGTTGCTGGTGCTGCTGAAGCGCTTGTGACACACCTACATGAATAGGAACAGATGGATAGGAAAGTTCAGGTTAGGATGATGTTGTGATAGTGATATCATTAGAACAACTGGGTGAAACCAGGCTCCTGGGTTTCTGTGGTTGCGTGCTAGCAGGGTATGACCCGACACTCTTAGAAAAAAAGGTGCTATAAACCCATAGGAGAACCCTTTGAACAACCCTTTTTGGTTCCAGGTAGAACCCTTTTGGATCCAGGTAGAACCCTATTGGGTTCCATGTAGAAACCTTTCCCCAGAGAGTTCTACATGGAACCCGAAAAAGGATTGTTCAAAGAGTTCTCATATGGGGACAGCCGAAGAACCCTTTTTTCTATAAGTGTAGACTGCTTGTTTTGAGTTGGAGATCACTGAACCCTACCATGAAAATCAACACAGGACTGAGGTCATGATCACACCCACATAGTTATAAAAGAGTGTTCAACAAAAGCCCAGGGATTCCTTACATCACAAGGGCAGGGCAGGGTGAAATTCATACTGGCACGCAGGGGTGTGTGTGTGTGTGTGTGTTTTAGAGCTGAAGTAGACTGGAAAAAGCTGATCAAAACACAAACATACCGTGCACTCATGTGGTTTCTCTCCAGTGTGGACCAGGTGATGCTTCTGCAGGTGGGCTAGCTGGGTGAAGCTCTTCAGACAGAGGTGACACTGGAAGGGCTTCTCTCCACTGTGTACTCTCAGATGCACCTAAAATAAAAAAATGCCTCGGTTAGATAGGAACCCACAATAAGACAGGAATAGATTGGGCCACCAGAGAAACCAAAAGTACCACCTATAAGATCTATAAGATCCTCACCTTGAGGTTGGACAGCTGTCCGAAAGTCTTGATGCAGACGTTGCATTCGTACTTGATCTTGCCGTTCTGTTTCTTCAGGGGGTAGGGGAGGGATTTGTAGCCAGGGGCAGGTGGCGAGGGGCTGCTCTTTGGCATGTCCATGCTGAGGTTCATGGCCTCCTCACAGCCACAGGGTGACGGCAGGGGTGTCTGGTGCTCCTGCTTGGGAAGGGGAGAGAGCTCTGGGGTGGCTGGGGCCCCACAAGGAGGTGACATATTTGGGGTCCTCTCCTTCAGCCCTCCCTGAGTCGCTCCGGGGTAGGGCAGAGACACTGGGAGCAGACCAGGCTGGTGGGTCATGGAGGGGTGTGGAAGTCCATCGTTACTCGGATAGCTGCTGTACCGCAGAGGGCCTCTGGAGGGGAGCATCCCAGGGAAGGGTGGGGGGTACTGGGGGAGGAATAGGTGGGGGTAGTGGGGGCTGCTGTATGGGGGGAGAAGCTGGTAGGGGGGTTGAAGGGGTCTGGAGGGATGGTAGAGGGGGTAGGAGGACACTAGGCCCTCTCTGTGGCTGTAGAGCCCGTGGAGGTGAAGGTCGCGGGTCGGGGAGGGGGCGGTCGGGTGGCACTCTGGGAAGCCGTAGACATGAGATCCCAGATTGGGCTCTCGCTGGTCGGGTTGAGGAGAGGGGATGGGTCCCTGGTGGTCCTGGGTCACCTTCTCATTCTCTATCTTCTGGCTGAAGTCCATGATTTGGTCGTCTGGCGTGTCGGGCGGCGTGTCTCTTTCCAGCACCTCCACGTCAATTCTCTCCTCCCCTTCATCCTCTCTCTCGTCTTTCATCTCCTCCTTCTCTTCGGATTCTCTGACATCTCCGATAATGTGTTCTATAGAAGAAGAAAAACCCCAAGGTCAGACATAGTGGTTGGGTTTGAGTGTGTATGAAATACACTGTAAAGACAACGGTCAACCTTGCCAATCCACACAATAATACAACTTCCGTCCGTCCTTTGTGTTGACTTAATGAGCAATTTATTCACTTATCACTCTGCAATAGGACAGTATTGATGGACAAATGACAAAGTTCACAGTCTTAACGAAGTGAGAAGTGACTGTAGTGACGCACCACACTCGCACTCGGGCTCTCACATCCTCCCTAGCGCTCCCTCTTATGGTAAATGATGATGACGGTTTCAGTTTTTAGATGAAACTTCAAAAGAGTTCATGGTTTCTGTCTGGCAACGATGATAGCAATGTTTTCATTTTGATGTGTGGGTGTATGTGGGTATGTGTCATGTAGGATTTGTAGTAAAACAAAACGCTTTAATTTTGGGAGGGGGGGGGACGTTTCTGTCGCAAGGTTTCAAGTACCGCTCAAGCATCTTTCTCAGGACCGCAGGAAGAAATGCATTTGCCATTTAGTTAGCTTGTTTTAAGTCCTACTTATGTTTTATGTGAATAGCTGTGTGGCTTTTAACTAACTCATTACTCGCTGTTTAACAGAAATTGCCTTACAACCAGGATTAAAGGGAAAGTGAACCCACTGCAGGATACAATAGTGCATTAAACCGTGCATTAGTGATCATACCAAGCTTAGGCGTGAACTTTCAACTGTCACCCTTTAATTAGGCCTAGAAATTGATCAATTTAAACCAAATGTGTTTGGAGAGACTATTTAAGCTACTTTTATCCTTTATTGTTTTGTGTGAATTTAATTACTACAGTCTTTATCAGGGTTGTCCCCAAGTGCGGTGGAGTACACAGTAAAAAGGACTGTGTCAAAGCAGTTGGCATTGTAGCCTAGTCAACATTAGTCAACAGGTTGAATGACTGTGCAATGTAATTATAGTTGAAGAGGGCATGTCTCCTTACAGAGTTTCTGGCAACAAAACTAGTTGTCATATGAGTGGACAACTTGCCATACCTGAATGTACAGCTGACAATGACTCATGGACTTTACTTGACCAGGCATTGTTGAGATGACTTTTCTACTCCTTTTGAGAAGTTCCCTATGTTGTGTAAGGAAGAGTGAGTGTGTTTGTGTGTGTGGGTGAGCCGTCTCCTACATTGAGGCAGGTGTAGCCGTGTATTGTGTTTTGTCAGTAAGTCTCTCACCCAACCATGACTCAGGACATATTCCAGAACAATGCCATCCGCTCCAAAAAGGGGACAAGAAAGGAAATGGTTTCCGTCACACTCAGTCTCATTGTTTACCATCTAATGAACTCAGATCTTATCAATATGAGGGGGGAAAAAAATACTCCTTTGAAGACAATAATCATGAAAGTCTGTGATCGGACAAAAAAATGGCTCAACTTTGTGTCATCTTATCGAGCAGACACACACACACACAGAGATTTAAACCCCCTTTAAAAAAAAAAATCTGATATAGGTATGAAAAGAAAACTGTCTCGCTGTTCATCATCGTTTCCACCTAGAGACAAACATACACACCTGACTGTCTTTCACTACATTACCCTCTCACTCACTAACCGTTTTTCATTGAGTGTCATAACATAGAATAGGGCTTTATTTGTAGAGCCACAGAAAAGAGAGAGCTAGAGAGTAGATGGAAAAGCAATTCAAGGAGAGAGAAAGATGAGTGCAGAGGAGAGAAGAGTAGAGGATGGGAAAGACGAGGGGAGAGGGTAGAGGAGAAAGAAACAAGGAGAGGAGTTGAGGAGAGTGAATAGATGAGAGGAGGGCAACAACAACAACAACAACAACAACAACAACAAAAATCAAAGATGGCACTCACTTTGCTTGAGCTCGTCACCTGGTTGGCTGCACAGTCTCTGGGCGAAATCTTGGCTGTACCACACCAGCAGCTCCTGCTTGGGCTCCACGGGCCGGCTGGTGTAGAAGTAGACGTCACGGCCATTCTGGCACGCCACCAGGTTCTGTTCGGACAGCGAGTGCGCTGGGTTGACGTAGCGCATCCAGTTGCTGCGCTGCAAGTCATAGCCATCGATGAAGTGGTATAGCTGCCTGCCGTTATAGATCTGGGAGGGGAAAGAGGGGAGAGTGAAATAAGAATACAATGCAATAATAGAACACGCGCCCACGCTTGTATTTAAAACATAGTGTAACATCAGTTAGTACACAACTTTGTAACCGATTGACCTCTACTGTATTGTTGCATTCACTCATGACTGAAACGTTCACTGTAGCAGTTGAGCTGCTGAGCTGACAAAACATTGTCACAGTATGTCGATAGAAAGTGTAGTTCACCTCTGCCATGTACAGAACAGTCTCCTATGTCCTCTTCTAATGACCTGGTTCTTGTTCCACCTGGGTTGTTTCTTGAGTGTGTGTCCCGCGCACTGTGTGTGGGTTCCTGAACTACTGTCACTGTCTGGTGTGAAATCAACGCTGTCACTGCTTTTATCAGCTGCTAGTTAGACTGACGGGGAGGGGGCAGGGCAAAGAGTTTGAACGCATGCCCAGACAGACAGACAGACAGACAGACGTATTTTTTTCTCTCTCTCTTTCTCTTTCTTTCTCTCACACTCTGGTTGGGGGGGGTTTCTCTCAACATGCCCAGACTTGAATGGCTGCTTCCCACCAGGAGATACAGCATATCACAATAATGTCAACCATAGGAATTTCCATTACATTTCCTCACTTGCCAAGTTGTCAATCACTTATTATATACAGAGTGCCCTGTAATTGTTTTTACTGGCATCGCTTAATTAAGGAAATGTAAGAGGGGTTGTGTTGGCAGACCCAAACACACACAAATAGATGGTGGCACGTGCTCACAGGCACACACACTCACACACGTCACACACCTCCACACCTGTCCCGTGAGAGAGTGTTGACATACTCTCGAGGCGAGTCAGACTTTCACCAATTTGCAGTAGTAGGACAGGACGGATCGGGTTTACAGGAAATGCCAGAAGGAAGGTGAAAACGTAGGACAGAAATCCCTAACAGGGAAACGACTCAGAGAAAACTCCTGAATTAGGCAAGTGACCGCCGGGAGACAGAGAGAGGATGAGGGTGTGTGGGAATGAGAAGGAAGTGTGTATGAGAGAGAGAGAGAGAGATAGGGGAACACTAACAATCACTTCCTATATGTCATACTTGTTGAATGGGTTGAATGGGACTTGAGCGCTGGGAAGGATGCAATTGTTGCGTGCGTGTAAAGACACACAACTTCCCCAAAAATCTGTCCAAAACCCCTGAGTACCTATGGGCTTCTGAGCAATGCATTTTTTGTTTCCTTTTAGATGGGAAGTGACTGACTTGGTGTGAAACTGTTTTACCACTTTTGCTTCTTTTTCCAGGAATAATTGGAGAAGAATAACTAGGACGATTTTTGGGTCGAATCTCTTTTCCCCGCCTCTTTTGAGAAGTTCCCATATCTGCTTGTTAGGTAAGGTATTGAGATTTCTCCCCTAGAACCCACTGTATAATTTCATTCACCTGTTTTCATGGCTGTACTTACCAACCAGTTCTCACATTCTCACCTCAGAATTAGACGTTCAAACGTCAAATTTCGAAGTTGGTCCAAAGTCAAATTTGTGTGTAAGGCATTAAGTTCTGGCATTGACTCAGCATTTTTAAGTTTGGGGTTAAGTTCAGGAATTGACTACAAATTGTGAAGGCATTAACTCAGAATGGTTAAGGTACGGGCTAGGGGCTGGGATAGGCTTAAAACAAAACATATCACTGGATAAGCACGTGCAACCTTTGGAATCAGAGGCAGATGCTTACGCCCATCCACCATCCCTGTCCACAATGCCCTAGCAAAACCCAAATCTACTTGAGGGTGACAGCGCCCACTGTTGCCCCTAGTGGCCGGTTTCCACATCATCTCCCGACAGCTTGATGTCAAACCGTGTGTGTGTGAACGGTTATTCCGCTAACTTACCCTCCAGAAGTATTTCCTGTTGGCCTGTTTGGGGACGTTGTATTTGGTGTAGATGTCACCCTGCAGAGGTCCGAACCGAGTCCCCTGAGGAATGTACTCTTTGCTGAACACGCCTGTCACCTAAACACAAGACAATACATCATCAAACAGTTAGCCTTAGAACCAGATTTCAAGATGACACAAACAGATCTGGGACCCATGCTATCAAACATTAGAGTCAGTCAAACAGTGCCAGTTCCTTAAGACAGCTTTGACCATAGAAATAGAGTTATTAGAAGCATGAGGGTGCTGTCAATTTGCTGTGGCCTGAGGAACTTTTTCTGTTCTACCAATTTTTATTTTTATGGCCTTGACATGTTGACCCAGACAGGAGCTCTGATCTTCTCTCCAGAGCTCCAAGGTGACTCGATTTCTTCCTCTTGCCTAATGAGTTAAATGAATGAAGGGAATTGCACTTTCTCTGACCTGCTTCTCTCACCTGCTGACTGTCCTCATAAACGCCATTGACTTAAAGCCAATTTATGCTTGACCCGACAATGTGGTTGGAGGAGCCTCCGGAGCCATGCAGAGGCCAAATTGAGCTCTGTACCGCATCGCCGTGCACAGAGCAAGTGATTTAACAATGCGGAGGGGTCCGTATAGCTCTGCATTGACAGTATAAACACAAACTCATTTCCATGACAACTTACTTCACCGCAGCTCTGCTCTGCTCAGCAAAGCTCAAGAGGTATAAATTCCCTGACTTCTGCGGAGGCCGTGTTGCAGTGAAAGCTCTACGGCCGCCGCAGACGTTGGATTGACCATGCAGAGCCTTTTACAGGGACAGAGACAGAACATAAATGACCTAACTCAGCTCACCGCTGCCCCCGCTGGTGAGAATGACCACCTGTTTCTGTCGTGCCTGTCGTGCCTTTTTCTGGTACGTGCTCAATGTCTACACTCTGACTCGGAGTTTACCAGACTCAAGTTACACACTTATATGACATAAAGAAAAAGACGCATCCACAGTTAATTCAAGAGCTGGGAAAAGGAAACAGGGAAATAACTACGGTAGACTTAACTCTCTCCCCTGAGCCTTGACGGCCAGGAATAGCAACCTGACTCATACTTCAATAGGGATTCTTTAGAAAGTACTGGAAGTTTGAATAAGGCACAGGGGACACCCACGCTTGGCAGGGAGCATCGGTGAGACGCACCCATAGCTTGGGGGTCTTAAGGGGCTTTGTCTTGAAGATCTGTTGAGTCCTGGCCAGGGGGTGACGGAGGGTGAGACGAGAGTGAGTGTGACAGGGACATTGTGTGGCCCCGTTTTAGCGTGACTAATGACTGAGCTGCGACAGGGCTGCTGATTAACGACCGCTCAGCCAGGTTTATAAGAAGACGAGGAAGAAGGAGGGAGGGGGGAAGGAGTAGAGGAGTATCACTCGCTTCTTGACTGGACCACGCCACCACTCTCCCTCCCACCTTCCCCCCCTAACTGTCCCAGCTCGGAATAGGTCCTCTCGCAGCCAGGAAATACGGCCTGTGACGATGCCTGCCCTGCGCCCCAAACGAAAGTTAATCGTTGGAGACTAACCTACTTACCCACCTCCTCCCCTCACCCGCTCAGTCCCGCTCAGTCGTCCCCCCTCCCCCCCCCCCCTCTCTTGGCACACTTAGGAGTTACGAAGAGCGTTGGAAGGAGGAGAGAAGGAGGAGTGGAAGGGTGGAGTGACCCCTCTTCTACTCTGACCAGCCAAATCCTTCCATTCATGGTCTTACGTGTGGCCTCAGCTGTTTACTGGAATGGCTTCCCACTAGATGATGGAACATTGCTGCGGGGACTTGCTTCCATTCAGCCACAAGAGCATTAGTGAGGTCGGGCACTGATGTTGGGCTTTTAGGCCTGGCTCGCCGTCGGCGTTCCAATTCAGCACAAAAGTGTTTGATGGGGTTGAGGTCAGGGCTCTGTGCAGGCCAGTCAAGTTCTTCCACACTGATCTCGACAAACCATTTCTGTATGGACCTCACTTTGTGTACAGGGGCATTGTCATGCTGAAACAGGAAAAGGCCTTCCACAAACTGTTCCCACAAAGTTGAAAGCACAGAATTGTCTAGAATGTCATTGTATGCTGTTGCATAAAATATTTCCCTTCACTGGATCTAAGGGGCCTCACCTGAACCATGAAAAACAGCCACAGACCATTATTCCTCCTTCACCAAAAAGTATAGTTGGCATTATGCATTGGGGCAGGTAGCGTTCTCCTAGCATCCGTCAAACCCCGATTCGTCCGTTGGATGGTGAGGCGTGATTCATCACTCCAGAGAATGCGTTTCCGCTGCTCCAGAGTCTAATGTCGGGGAGCTTTACACCACTCCTGCCAACTCTTGGCATTGCGCATTGTGATCTTTCTGTTAGTCAATAATTACTTGGTGAACAACTGAAAGAATCCCAGAATTCAAAAAGTAGTGCTTTTGCATAATCGGCAATCGCCATGACTAAACAATGACTGGTAACAAACAATGGTTGGCAAGGACTAATAAGTACGTGTGAAGTCCCGATAGGTAGTTCATAGGTTTTATTTTTAATTAAATTGTCATGTGTCTGTTTCCTGTTGATTGACACACCCTCTGGCACTGTGACCTTTATCGGGAAAAACACACACACACACACACACACACACACACACACACACACACACACACACACACACAAAGGTAAGATTCCAAGACATAAAATGGACATAATGCCATTATCAGAAAGGGAAACTTCTCTGAGGGTACACAGCTAGCCTTACCAAAAGACTGTGACATGTTTGGAATACTTTACATGTGTGTTTTAGTGAGACACTCATATAAAAAAAAGTTGTGCTTACAAGTGCAAGTAATGTAGCCGTCTTGCATGCAAGTACAGTAGAGTTGAGGGTCACTTTGCCTCTGCTGAAACAGGAAAAGAGCTCTCACAACCTGGTGTGAAAGTGAAGTCTTGCACTGTGTATTCAACTTGCTACATCTGGTTTGGCTGATGGTTTGTGTTTGTGAGGGTGGAAGGAGACTAACAAAGTCACAAAAAACCTTACCATGCGTTCATAACCACAGTTTTCACACCTCTCGCAGGCCTAGGCAGAAAAAGCAGCAGAGAGGGGAAGAGAAGAGACGCTCACAGCTAAAGGAGGGACATCTAAGAGTTGCTTGGGTGAAAATACTGAGAGAAGGAGGAAGGTACCGTATGCTCACTTAACCACACGAAAAGTGAAGAAGACGGAGAGTGAGAAAAGTGAGAAGTGTGCGAGAGATAATTACAACCTGTTTTTCCCCCCCAAAAGAGAGAGACATCTCTTCTGCCACAATTGTAAGTTCACTTTTCACAAGAGCGCGGTGTACATTTTAGGACTCTAGTGAGTCATAATAGGGCCATGCCAGTCAGCTGATTCACTGACACTCATAGCCTGGACATATGGTGTAGAAGGCTGATTCACTGACACTCATAGCCTGGACATATGGTGTAGAAGGCTGATTCACTGACACTCATAGCCTGGACATATGGTGTAGAAGGCTGATTCACTGACACTCATAGCCTGGACATATGGTGTAGAAAGCTGATTCACTGACACTCATAGCCTGGACATATGGTGTAGAAGGCTGATTCACCTAAATGGAGGAAAACGAGGGGTGGAGATGGGAGGGGGAAGGAGGGCCAGAGCGGGAACTGTTGATGTGATTTTACGGCTCAGGTTGGATCTCCTGGATGCAGCTGTGCTGGTCCCTGACCTCTTGTTAAGTAGGTGGATGACTACCACGGGGTCAAGATACCATGAGCCTTATGCCTGTTTGTGGTAGGAAGATCCTGGCAGTGAAGAAACTAAGGTGATTGTGATGCGGTATGGAAAAGACACATAATGACAAGGTATTTGTTTCAGTATTGCAGCGACCTGTTCACGGAAATATGTGTGCGTGTTGACCCAGAGACGTGATTGGAGTACTGACCTAGAGACTTGGTAACGGTAAAGAGGCTCTGCGTTTTTACCGGCACACACACGACATGGCCATTGTAACACTGAGCAGAGCAGGAATGGAATGGAGCAACTCTTGCTTGCACCAAACACGAGCCTTGGCCACAACTTGTCATTGACCGCGGGCTGTCCCAGATTCATTAAGACTTAATCAATAGAGTATGTAAGAAAGACATTGTGCATCACAGTAAAATGTCAATACGCAAACATGCGCTTGGCTGTGAACGTGTACTGTATTCCCCTCCTGGTTCTAAATCTGGCCCAGAAATGCTGATTTAAATGTGACTTCTATTAAAGTTCCTACCTCATTCTCTGTGCTGTACTCAAAGGTGAGGTTCCGGGGTATGGACGTCATGGCTTTGGGCACACCGAAGCTGGGGTCCGACACCTGGTCAGGGACAATGTAGGTGCAGTTGAGGGCAAAGTCGTCCTCTCGCCACTCACTCATATCTGGGGCTGTCTCCAGCTTCATCTTAACACTCTTTGTGTTGATCCTCTCTTCCCCGCTGGACTTGGTTTGGGTTGGGGTGCGTCGGTACGGTGTTACTTCGGTGATACTTCGGTTTTTCATGGGGGCCCTCGTCTTTAGATGCGTTGGTTAAAGCTTGAGGTCTGGAAGAGAGAAAAGGGAGAGAAATTAGTGGAATTCCTTTGCCTTGCTTCTTGTTGTCACTTGTCATTGTCACTTGATAAGCAACGCACTGTACTGTGAGAATTGATTGAAAGTGACTTAATCCCACTGCATGATAGGGTGTTGACAATGTTTGTCGTCGTCAATATAATCCACGGAGCAGCAATATATAGCAAAAAAGGCAACAGAACCACTGAATGACAAAATGATCAGCAATGTAATTCAGCCAAAACATCATCAAGCTCATAAGTTATTGTTCAATACCGGAACTATGAATCAAGTCAACATGCTTAATTTCACCAAAAATCTATGCAGCTTTTCCATTCAACCCAGCAAAAATATTCAACATATTCCAAGCCCCAATATTAATCTGAATATCGGATGATCAAATCCAATCCAAATCCTAGTCCATCAAGTAAGTGTAAACAAGTCAACTCCATTTCTCAACCCCCCGTTGATGACCATGAGCTATTTTCCCAATCCAAACTCAATCAAACCCAAGAGGTCAAGCCCATTCGGTGTTGTTCATTCACGGTTCATTCACTCAGCATTGACTCGAATACAAAAGTTCACGATTACTGTATTTGACATATTGCTTAAACACCTTCCTTCTAAAAAAAAAAAAAAAAAAAGGATTGTCATTCAGGCACAAAATAGGATGCAGTTGACAATTACTTTTAGACAACCATTTTGCTGTGGGAACATCATCTCTTTGGTAAGGTCATCCCTCTCCGCCTCCCTTTCTCTTGTCTTCTACTATTTCCAGTGTCACTCTCGCTTGTTTTTTCCAGGAATTCCTCCCTGTAAGATCCTTCGGGTATCCAGGCTGTGCCCACTTTGCCTCTGCCACCAAAACTCCCGAGCCACCGTTGGGCAATGCTTTTTTACCCCATCCTCTCGTCCAATGAGAAGCCGCCGTTGGTCATGTGACTGAGAGGATTAGTTGGACGTGCGACCAATTGACACATAACTGGTGGCTTTGGACAGTTGCCTGAATGTGACCATGCACACACACACACAAAGGAACACCCCGGGGCCCACGTAAGACATCTGAATTAATGAAAGAAAGAATAGCAGATGGCTGGCTTGTGGCCACTGACAAAGACACTGATAGACTTTTGCGTGGTTTGACCCTTAACGAGCAATCTGATCTGGTGGAACAACGTCCTCAGCCTACAACATCTTGGTCTCCTCAATCCCCCAGGTCACACACACACATACTTTAAAAAAATTCATAATAAAACATCTAGGTGTAAAGGACCCTGAACGGTCACACACAAGTACACACACACACTTCAAATATTTTATTTGGATTCACAATAAAGCACAGAGGTGCAAAGGATCATCAGTGGTCATACGTTTGGAGGGTGAGTGTGAACTTGGAGGGTTCTTCAGAAGGACGATCAAAGTTCACACACGTGCACGCGCAAACCATCAACCTGCCTTGTAACAGGAGTGCGTGAAAGAGCATATTAGAGACACCTATTTCCCTCGGATTACACAGATCCACAAAGAATTCGAAAACAAACCCAATTTTGATAAACTCCCATATCTACTGGGTGAAATATCACAGTGTGCCATCACAGCAGCAAGATTTGTGACCTGTTGCCACAAGAAAAGGTCAACCAGTGAAGAACAAACACCATTGTAAATACAACCCATATTTATGCTTGTTTATTTTCCATTTTGTACTTTAACCATTTGTACATTGTCACAGCACTGTATATATACATAATATGACTTTTGTAATGTCTTTATTCTTTTGGAACTTCTGTGAGTGTAATGTTTACTGTTAATTTGTATTATTTATATCACTTTTGTATATGATCTACTTCACTTGCTTTGGCAATGTTAACATATGTTTCCCATGACGATAAAGCCCCTTTAATTGAATTGAATTGAAAGAGAGAGGGTCAGCACCTCAGATGAGCTTCCCTTTCGGTTCAGTCTACTTTGAACAACTGTCCTCTGTTTAGAGAGTTAGGTCGCCTGTGCTCCACACTAAAGGTAGCCAGGCCAGGAAAACAACATGTGAAAGCTGTAAATAAAATAGAATCTGAATTTTTCAATACTCAAAGTTACAACGAGCCAGTGACATCCATTGTATGGTGAAATGACTGTAAAATGTTGTAAGATCTTACTGGATTACTGGAAGAGGGGAGTCAATGTAGAATTCTATGCCTCTAGGTTGATTCCTCAAGATTTTTACAGGAAAACCTCGGGAACTGAACGAATATAAAATCCATTTTAAAAATCATGCAAAAATGAAGTCGTTAGGACATCTTACGCTGAAATATATACATATGAAAATATTATTTCTATATAGTTCATAAATAGTTGATCATGTTTATTTATATAGTTTGGATTATAAGAAGGACTTCCTGTATTTGATTTGATGAATCTTATGCGTACATGTGTTGTGTTGGGGTATAGGGCATGTGCGCATATTATGCGTATATATTTCTGGCTAGTCCCACTGCAACACATGGACATCGGGTTGTGGCATAGACATCCTGTGAGGTGACGGAACTCCAATCTCAGCTGTACTGTATTTGTCTAACACCTTCAAGACCGAGGATTTTTGGTAACACTTTCGATGAACCATCAGTGTTATTAAGTGTTATTAATGCTTGTACAGGGTACAGGCCTCTATGATGCCTTATAGCAAGGTTTTTTGGTCACACTTTCTTTTTAGAGCCTGGCTGATATATATATATATATATATATATATATATATATATATATATATACAGTGCCTTGCGAAAGTATTCGGCCCCCTTGAACTTTGCCACCTTTTGCCACATTTCAGGCTTCAAACATAAAGATATTAAACTGTATTTTTTTGTGAAGAATCAACAACAAGTGGGACACAATCATGAAGTGGAACGACATTTATTGGATATTTCAAACTTTTTTAACAAATCAAAAACTGAAAAATTGGGCGTGCAAAATTATTCAGCCCCCTTAAGTTAATACTTTGTAGCGCCACCTTTTGCTGCAATTACAGCTGTAAGTCGCTTGGGGTATGTCTATCAGTTTTGCACATCGAGAGACTGACATTTTTTCCCATTCCTCCTTGCAAAACAGCTCGAGCTCAGTGAGGTTGGATGGAGAGCATTTGTGAACAGCAGTTTTCAGTTCTTTCCACAGATTCTCGATTGGATTCAGGTCTGGACTTTGACTTGGCCATTCTAACACCTGGATATGTTTATTTTTGAACCATTCCATTGTAGATTTTGCTTTATGTTTTGGATCATTGTCTTGTTGGAAGACAAATCTCCGTCCCAGTCTCAGGTCTTTTGCTGACTCCATCAGGTTTTCTTCCAGAATGGTCCTGTATTTGGCTCCATCCATCTTCCCATCAATATTAACCATCTTCCCTGTCCCTGCTGAAGAAAAGCAGGCCCAAACCATGATGCTGCCACCACCATGTTTGACAGTGGGGATGGTGTGAGCTGTGTTGCTTTTACGCCAAACATAACGTTTTGCATTGTTGCCAAAAAGTTCCATTTTGGTTTCATCTGACCAGAGCACCTTCTTCCACATGTTTGGTGTGTCTCCCAGGTGGCTTGTGGCAAACTTTAAACAACACTTTTTATGGATATCTTAAAGAAATGGCTTTCTTCTTGCCACTCTTCCATAAAGGCCAGATTTGTGCAATATACGACTGATTGTTGTCCTATGGACAGAGTCTCCCACCTCAGCTGTAGATCTCTGCAGTTCATCCAGAGTGATCATGGGCCTCTTGGCTGCATCTCTGATCAGTCTTCTCCTTGTATGAGCTGAAAGTTTACAGGGACCGCCAGGTCTTGGTAGATTTGCAGTGGTCCTTCAATTTCAATATTATCGCTTGCACAGTGCTCCTTGGGATGTTTAAAGCTTGGGAAATCTTTTTGTATCCAAATCCGGCTTTAAACTTCTTCACAACAGTATCTCGGACCTGCCTGGTGTGTTCCTTGTTCTTCATGATGCTCTCTGCGCTTTTAACGGACCTCTGAGACTATCACAGTGCAGGTGCATTTATACGGACTCTTGATTACACACAGGTGGATTGTATTTATCATCATTAGTCATTTAGGTCAACATTGGATCATTCAGAGATCCTCACTGAACTTCTGGAGAGAGTTTGCTGCACTGAAAGTAAAGGGCCTGAATAATTTTGCACGCCCAATTTTTCAGTTTTTGATTTGTTAAAAAAGTTTGAAATATCCAATAAATGTCGTTCCACTTCATGATTGTGTCCCACTTGTTGTTGATTCTTCACAAAAAAATACAGTTTTATATCTTTATGTCTGAAGCCTGAAATGTGGCAAAAGGTCGCAAAGTTCAAGGGGGCCAAATACTTTCGCAAGGCACTGTATATATATATATATATATATATATATATATATATATATATATATATATATATATATATATAGTTTCATCTATATTATCGGACGATATTGGCCTTTTACCGGTATATTGATATCGGCCGATAATTCTGCCGATAACCGATATTCAATAAATGAATCTCATGCTTATCTGAACACTAGCGCCCATTCTCGTTGTCATTATTGTCACAATGTAAGAAATCAACATTTGAAGAAATTTCTTGGACAATTACTCTTTCGGATGGAAATTTAAGAACTTGGTGTGGAAATATTTTACTTTTCAATTTCCCTGCTGTAAAACACAAAATCTGCAAATATATCGGTATCGGTAAGTTTTCTTGTAATTGGTAGTTACAGTCTTGTCCCATTGCTACAACTCCCATACGAACTCGGGAGAAGGGAAGGTCGAGAGCCATGTGTCCTCCGAAACACGACCCCGCCAAGTCTCACTGCTTCTTGACACACTGCTCACTGCCGCACCAATGTGTCAGAGGAAGCATCGTCCAACTGGCGACCGTGTCAGCGGGCATGCGCCTGGCCCACCACAGGAGTCACTAGAGCGTGATGGGACAAGGACATCCCGTTCGGCCGAACCCCCCCTTAACCCGGACGACGCTGGGCCAATTGTGCGCCCCCTCATGGGTCTCCCGGTCGCGGCCAGCTGCCACTCAGCCTGGAATCACACCAGGATCTGTAGTGACACAGCTGTGCTGTGCCACTCGGGAGGCGGTATCGGTAAGTTTTGTCCCACAAAAAATATGAATCATTGTCGGACCCCAAAGAAAACATATAGGTTGGGCTCTACTTTCTATGAACCACCAGTGTTATTAAGTGTTAGTAGTACTTGTATAGGATACACGCCTATAGCATGTCTCATAGCAAGTCTAACAATTCACTACAGAGTGCTAGAATCACTTTAAGCAAATTGATAACACAGATGGTTCACGGTGAGAAACAGAATCAATTAAGAACCACCCCCCAAAAAATATTTCAGAATCCCAGAAATGTTGGTCAATAAAGTTGGATTTTGTATATACAGGAACTTCCTTAATGCATGGGGAAATGAAGAAGAAGAAAAAACGGTGTTCATGTGGTTGTTAGTGTCAATGGTCAATATGTCATACAATCACTCAATAAGACCTCCTAGGCTTCATGAATTCCCATGGGATCAGTGCAACATATCCTCTAGGGTGAGAGTCAGGATAATTAACTCCTCCACGTAGGTCTTCCTACGCATGCATATTTACAGCGGAGAGAAAGGCGGAACACCCTTTGTCGTGCTTATGAGTGTTGTGTTGGGGTTCGGGGCATGTGTGCATATTATGTCCATATATTTCTAAAGCATTTCCCTGCTTGCGTTGGGTAGCATTTAGTTGACTTCACTAGAAGTATATACAGTATATTTATGTATGTTTCTTTGTCCTGCATGTCACTGTGTGTCTGTCTGTCTAGCACCACCTGTTCCTAACTTGCCCAGTGAAACGGTAGCTAAATTGGCTGCCATCTGGCAAACTTCTATTCGAGGAGTGCTGGGCGCTTCACTGGTGCGTGTGTATGAGGGAGTTGGGGGGGGGGGGGTTGGGGGGGACCCTAAAGTTCTCTAAGCTTCTTTGCCCCGGCGGCTAATTTCTGTAATAAGCAGACTGTCTGAGATGAGGCTCAGGACAGGGAGGCTCAGCGTGATGCTTGGCTGATCTCCCTCTCTTTCTCTCTCCCCTCCTCCACTCTCCTGTCCGGGTGATGCTCCAGTTGCACTTTTCCAGGAGCAGCAGCGTTGCCTACCTCCTAAGAACTGGGCTTGAGGAAGGGGGGAGGAAGGGAGGAAGCTGTGGTCGCCCATGCAGACAGTTTGAAGCATGTGAAAGACAACAGTTAGAGAATCATACAGTACCACTTATGTCCCATTTCAAGCCAGACGGATGTTTCCCTAATTTGCCCCTGACTAACAGTTGGCGATAATGCAAATCTAGTATCTTACTGGACTTGCAAGGTTGTGTCTAACAGAGACAAAAGATGCACGTGGGAGAGTAGCCTCTTTATCTGCTTTGGCAAAACATTTATATGGAATTCATCACGACCGAACTTGTTATACAGTAAAGTTTAGGGGACTATGGGCATTGGGGGTACACCTGCCCCCAGCCCAGACACTCCAAACACCCACGGAAGGCAATTAACGTGTAACTCTTAAATGAATCCCATTCATTATCCATCTAACCCCTAACCTCCTCAAAAACGAGCCCCCACCTCACCAACCCAACCCATGCCCCCGTTCACCCCCCTCACCGTCTCAACTCTAACCATTCAGGACCTCCAGAAGGGCCACAGCATGGAGGCAAGTTCATCCACGGGTCACCCCCCCCCCCCCCCCCCCCCCCCCCCATTTACAAAATGATAAGCACTTATACACACTCAATGAGAGACACACCAAGAATTCCCAGAAAAAGCACAGACATACCAAAACACACCCACAGACACAGATAATGCTTTAGCTGAACTAGAGGCAGCATGTCAGCGAGGTTCACATGAATGTAGGACGACTTGGAAAACGAGCCATTCGCTCCTCTTTCATGTCTCCCTTTGTGTTTTATCAATTTATCAGATCACTTTGCCAGTGTGGTGGCCACCTGCCACCGCACCAGCATAATAACATACACTGAGTGTACAAAACATTAGGAATAACTGCTCTTTCCATGACATAGACTGACCAGGTGAGTCCAGGTGAAACTATTATCCCTTCATGTCACTTGTTCAATCCACTTCAATCAGTGTAGAGGAAGTGGAGGAGACAGGTTAAAGGAGGACTTTTAAGTCTCGAGACATGGATTGTGTATGTGTGCCATTCACAGGGTGCCTTTGAAAAGGGTATGGTAGTCGTTGCCAGGCGCATCGGTTTGAGTGTGTCAAGAACTGCGACGCTGCTGGGTTTTTCACACTCAACAGTTTCCTGTGTGCATCAAGAATGGTCCGGCATCCAGGCAACTTGACACAACTGTGGTGTGCAACTTAATGTTATGAAGGTGTTCCTAATGTTTTGTAGACTCACTGTCATCTTAAGATACAATTTTCTAACATGCTTCATGAGTCAATAGCAATGGAAGGAACGTTTAGTCTGCATATGGGCAGTTGTCATGTTTAAATCATGTCAAAATATCATAAAAACCTTCAAGAATTTCAGGTGAATTTATCTGCTTGTTGATTACACTGTATAACACGGCAGATGACATTAGATGGGCAGTACTCGTAACATGGCAAAGGGATTTATTTGTTGCTACAATAAACAAATAGCTAGTTCCTAATCATGTGTGGCTCTGTGTAAGAATGAAAGTGAAGTGAGCTAGTGACCATGTTAGAGGTTATGACTATCACATTGGGGGGGGGGGGGGGGGGGGTCTTGGTAATATGTCGGTATTGTACTAAAGAAACCAAATGGGCACATTAGTAAACGGATTAATGGGCAAACGAGAACCCTGTCTAAAAATGTACCCCTCTTCAATGCCTCCTCGTTTTCCCCTACTTCCCTCAATCCCTATTCCTCTACTTCTTTTTTTCCAGAAACATTTCAGAAACTATTCAGAACCCTTGACTTTTTCTAAAATGGATTAAATAATTTCCCCCCCTCAATCTACACACAATACCCCATAATGACAAGGCAAAAAAACTGGTTTCTAGAAATATTTGCAAATTGCAAATAAAAAACTGAAATATCACATTTACAAAATTATTCAGACCCTTTACTCAGTACTTTGTTGAAGCACCTTTGGCAGCAATTACAGCCTTGAATCTTTTTGGGTATGACGCTACAAGCATAGCACACCTGTATTTGGGGAGTTTTTCCCATTCTTCTCTGCAGATCCTCTCAAGCTCTGTCAGGTTGGATGGGGAGCGCCGCTGCACAGCTATTTTCAGGTCTATCCAGAGATGTTTGATCGGGTTCAAATCTGGAATCTGGCTGGGCCACTCAAGGACATTCAGAGACTTGTCCCAAAGCCACGCTTGCGTTTTCTTGGCTGTGTGCTTAGGATCGTTGTCCTGTTGGAAGGTGAACCTTCACCCCAGTCTGAGGTCCTGAATGCTCTGGAACAGGTTTTCATCAAGGATCTCCCTGTACTTTGCTCTGTTCATCTTTCTCCTCCCAGTCCTTGCCACTGAAAAACATCCCCACAGCATGATGCTGCCACCTCCTTCTGGAAGGAGGTTGTCCTGCTGGAAGGTTCTCCCATCTCCACAGATGAACTCTGTCAGAGTGACCATCGGGTTCTTTGTCACCTCCCTGACCAAGGCCCTTATCCCCTGATTGCTTAGTTTGGCAGGGCGACCAGCTCTCTCTTGGCGGTTCCAAACCTGTTCCATTTAAGAATAATGGAGGCCACTGTGTTCTTGGGGACCTTCAGTGCTGCAGACATTTTTTAGTAACCTTCCCCAGATCTTGGGCTCCCAAGTGGTGCAGTGGTCTAAGGCACTGCATCTCAGTGGTAGAGGCTTCACTACAGACCCTTGTTTGATTCAAGGCTGTATCACAACTGGCCGTGATTGGGAGTCCCATAGGGTGGCTCACAATTGGCCCAGTGTCGTCCGGGTTAGGCTGTCATTGTTAATAAGAATTTGTTCTGATCTGACTTGCTTACATAAATAAAATTTTAAAAAAGATCTGTGCCTCGACACAACCCTGTCTCGGAGCTCTGTGGACAATTCCTTCAACCTCATGCCTTGGTTTTTGCTCTGACATACACTGTCAACTGTGGGAACTTATATAGACAGGGGTTTCCTTTCCAAATCATGTCCTATCAATTTAATTTACCACAGGTGGACTCCAATCAATTGTAGAAACATCTCAAGGATTCTCAATGGAAACAGGATGCACCTCAATTTTGAGTCTCAGTAATACTGATAATAATACTGAATAGTTATGTAAATAAGGTATTTCTGCTTTATTTTGCAAACATTTCTAAAAACCTGTTTTCGCTTTGTCATTATGGGGTATTGCGTGTAGATTGATGAGGAACATTTCTTATTTAATCCATTTTCGAATAAGGCTGTAACGTAACAAAATGTGGAATAAGTGAAGTGGTCTGAAAACTTTACGAAAACACTGTACGTGGGCAAAGCGCGCACCTGACACTGGCCATACAACCTCCGTTGTACACTGAAAGCAAACGGAGGAGGTGAGACCGGGAACAGATCGAAGGCCGGGGGGGACCTATAAGACATAGGTAAACATAGGTATAACCTTGGATGCAAAAGCTGAATTAGGATGTAACCACCAATGGATCAGACCCTGGGGTGGAGACGTCAATCCCGACATGACACGTCAAGATGGCTGCCATATCAACTTTAATCTTGAAAAAGGAAGGCCCTGCTCAAAAAAACTATTGTGTGAACATCAAAATGTCCACCAAAGAGCTCTGAAAAGAAGAAGCTCCTTTAATCTGACACCAAATCTCAAACGTGCGCTACTTATCTGTACACAACCCTCTTGTAGAGGGAGCATGCGCCGACTGTATAGATGTAATCACGTTCGAGGGTAATTCCCTAGCCGTCAAATTCAACCTTTCAGGGGCCAAACCCACAGATCCATATCTGTGGTCGTTGGTGCCAAATTCTCCCGTGCGCCTGCGGCAATAGATCCCGACGGCACAGGGTCCCTCGCAACAGACGGATGATCTCTGGGAACCAGGGTTGTCTGTGTCAAATGGGGAGCCCCAAGAATCAACAACAGACCCTGCTGATGGAACCTCTCCACAGTGGCCTGAATCAGGTCCACCGGAGGAAACGCATAGAGCAGGGTCAGAGGTCACTGATACGCCAAAGCATACATTCCCAAAGGAGCTCCCAGATACCTTTTTTGAGAAGAACAGTTGGCAATGCGTGTTTTCTTGAGATGTGTAAAGATCGACGTCGGCCCTGCCGAACCGGTCCCGTATATGGGCAACCACCGAAGGATGCAGTTTCTACTCCACAGAGATAGGACCCCATCTACGTTGAGCGATCCGGGATGATACGGGGGAGAAGACAGCCAATCCACCCTCAGGTGATATGCCACCCTACGACACAGGTGCATTGACCACCAATGATTCACTCTCCGCCGTCAAATCCATTGCAGGGACATTAGGCTGCCCCGGACTGATGTCATCCGATTCACACTGAAAACCCTCCAGAGTCAACCAGGGAATCCGGACTCTGAACAGAGAAACCGGAATGAACCTCACTCGGCTGGGATGACTCCCATATCAACTCCGACCACCGCTGATGCCCTCTTCCGACCTCAGACACACCCATTCGAGGTAGTTTCATCCAAAGACCCTTTGCCAGCAGCCCCAATCTTACTCACAAAGTCAGCCCGACGCCAAACGGAAGTAGAAGACAATGGTCACACGAACTGGTCTGAGCAGAAAGCCTCCTAAGCGTGTTTCCACCCCAGGCAAACAGGACGGCACTAGTGAGTATCCTTCAATTTGAAACCATGTGCTCTAGGGCACGGTCGGGGGTTCAAACTCAGCTTGTTAGCCTTTTTGAACTGACTCTTGCCACTGGCTTCACAAGCAGAGCAGAAAGTCGTGTTTTTTTTTAGACACAAAAACACCAAAACAGGCGCCTAGACCCAAAACTCGCAACATCTAGGGGGACGAGTACTCTCTCCCCACTAACAGACAGCTAATTCAGAGCTCAATCTCGTAGTCTTAATGTCCTTGAAAAAAACTTCCTTCAGGTGAGCTGAAAAGTGAAGTATTAAGGAAATGAATGTGAGCCCTGGTTATATAGCCAGGAGGTCGGGGCTCCCGAGGGCAGGGTCAACATCCAGTGGCCTGTTGGGCGTGATTTCAGTTTTCCTCAGGTGAATATGATTGGTCGTTCTACTGAGTGACCGACTGAAAGGGAACCACAGTGGATATAGAGTGTACAACAGTTCAACACCTCAGGAGTAAATGTCAGTTGGGTATTCATAGCCGAGCATTTGAGATATGCCGCTCTATGATTGAAAGATGCCGCTCTATGATTGTAAAGTCATACACCAAGTAATTGACCATTTAAGGAAGAAAAAGCGAGAGCTCACTCAGTCTTCCTTAGGAGTGTCTCTACCCACCAATGACGACATAAGACCAGTGTCAGCCAAAAATAACTCACCGTAAACTTCACACCTCTAGGTAACACACTATCAAAGAGGAAGGAGGGAGATGTGTAGCTTCACAAATAACTTTTTTATTTATTGTTATTTTATTTAACTAGGCAAGTCAGTTAAGAACAAATTCTTATTTACAATGACGGCCTACCCCGGCCAAACCCTAACAAATTGTGCACCGCCCAATGGGACTCCCAATCATAGCCGGTTGTGATACAGCCTGGAATCAAACCAGGGTCTGTAGTGACACCTCTAGCACTGAGATGCAGTGCCTTAGCCCGCTGCGCCACTCGGGAGCCCTCACAAACCTTTCCATTGGTGATCATCTGCTTAGTAGTCAATGCTAATATCTTTGGCTCAGAAACGCTAGATTTGAAGCCATAATACAACTCAGAGTGGTACTCGATAAAATCCTCATGTAGAAATGGACAATGTGCAGATGTGTTGCCTTTAGAGATCACATCAAGTCAGCCATGGGAGTATTGAATGTGTTTATATCTGGTTAGGTCTATCGTTGCTTTTCAGGGAGATTGACAGACACATGACATACATTAGAGGCCCCTTATTATTGCGACAGAAGGTATTATTCCACACCTTGCTGGTACGGTATTTCTGTTTTTCTCTTCAATCAGTTTTTCTGCTCAAAATCCATTTTTAGTTTTTAGTACCAAGAGCATGATTTGAATGGTATGTCTCACCTCCTTTTCTCACGTCATCTCACTTATTAAATGAAATACACCGCTGAAATAATTCCTAAAATGTTATCACCACATAAAAAATATTCCCATATTATTACCAATTTCTATTCCTTTCAAATAACTAAATCAATCGAAACACCAGTAAAATGTGTTTATATGCTACTCATTTGATCTAAAGTACGCCAGTCCAATTTTCATGTATTATGAATCAGTTGTAATTGACAGGATGAGGAGTTATCATGTTTCTTTTCCATCCCCACGGCAGAGCACGTGTAGGGCCCAGAGGGGCAGTTAAAGACTAGCAGGATTAAGACAATTAGGGGGATGATTTGCTGTCCGAAAGAGGAGAAGAAGCAGATTAAATATCGAGAATTAGGTCAAAGTGATGATGATGGCTAGAAGAAGGAGGGAGGAGAAGGAGGAGGTGGAGAGGATTGGGGTCAGAGAAACCAATTGCGTTAACACTGGACTGGAGAATGCCAAGAAATAAGTGGTGAGGGAGAGAGAGAGAGAGAGGAGGGACTAAGAGAGATGTTGTGTTACTTAATGATGTGTGAAGTCAGGAAACCTCATCACCTGTACTTCACCTGGTTTGCTCCCTGAGCGTGTCTGTCTGGGGCTTGTCCTCTGCCCAGACACGACTGAATCAGCACAGGGTGTTCTATTTGTTTGTCCTCCTCTTTCCCTCCTCCTCCTCACGTTCTTTTTTACAATTTCTCCACCAGCCTAATTAGCAGACACCTTTATTGATCCATGGGATTTGGGCTCAAATCCTCCCTGTCTAACAGATGGATCTGTGGTAAAGTTGTTCTGAGGGTCTTTGGTGGTCACCCCAGTAGACGAGCCCACATGTTAACCCCTAGCCCATGCAGACAGTGGAACACCCCTCGGGATGTTTTCGAGTTGGGCCGCACGTGGGTGGCATGTGGATAAAGCCTGTGTTTTCCAATTATTGCGGGGTTTGGGTTTGTGCTAATACCACCCATACGCTACAACTGTCATGGTGACAAGTCTTACCAAAAATCAAATAATGGGGACCTATAGTAAAATAAACCAGACAGCATGTCCCAACTTAAAAAAAATGTTTTTGACACATAAAGACAGTAGCTAGCATGAGCTTGCATGTGCTGTCCCAAGCTAACACAAATCAAATAGTTTTGTCACATAGAAAAAAAAACAGCCAGCTAGCCATTTCCTGCAGTCAATGACCAAAAGCGCCCTCTTTGGCCTCATGGGTGAAACGTTCTTAATATTTTGTATGATTTCATAATTAATAACGTTTAAAAAAAAAATAAAAAATACAATGAAAATCTGGTGTTTGTATGTCAAAACGTTTTGCTACATTTCAGACTTCTGTGATGCATATAAAGTGTAATATTGGGATGCAAACTCTAAATTTAATGAATGTCAACTCTATATCTGACATGGTATATCTGACATGGTATATCTGACATGGTGTCTCCTTTTTTGTAAGCCCATAACCATGTCTGTGCGGTGTATACTTTTGTTTTTAAGACTATCAAGAATCACTCTGTGTGACCGTGATTTGTCCCACTGCGGTTGTCACATCCTGATCTGTTTCACCTGTCTTTGTGCTTGTCTCCACCCCCCTCCAGGTGTCGCCCATCTTCACCATTACACCCAGTGCATTTATACCTGTGTTCTCTGTTCGCTTTGTCCTTCAAGCCGACCAGCATTTGTCCCCTTGCGCCTGTTTTTTTCTATAGTTCCTGTTTCCTAGTTTTCCTGGTTTTGCCCATTCTGCCTACCTGCCGTTCTGTACCTTGTCACACCGCCCTGGATTATTGACCTCAGCCTGCCCTGAGACTGCCCGCCGTTCTGTACCTTTTGACTCTGATCTAGATTACTGACCTATGCCTGCCCTTGACCTGTCGTTTTGCCTGCCACTGTTCTAATAATACACTTTTGTTACTTCGACACTGCTTCTGGGTCTTCCCTGAAATGTGATAGCAGTAAAAGGTTAAGGAGCTATTATTAGCATGCACATGCTCCAGCTAACAAAAACAGAATAAACATAGTAAAAACAATGAAAGTTGGCTAGACTGAACATGCTAATTCCAGTAAACTAAAATTGAATGATGCACATAAAAGTAAAGTTAGATAGCTAGTTACCGTGTGCTTGCCTAAGCTACCAAAAAATCGAATGGTTTTGAATTCTGGAAGTTAGCTAACTTGTATCAGTAGTGTAAGCTAGCCAGTTAACAAAAACAGTTACATTAGCCAGCATGAGCTAGCAGTCTGAGGGCACAGACACCATGCAACACCTCCTACCACTACTTCCTCTGTACTGAGAAATGGTTAGAAAGTTGAGAGAATGTACATCTCTGATACATTCATAGCCTACAATCATACCCTTTAGCTCAGTCTCTTTGAAGACAGCCCCCTCCTTAAAAGCCAGTTTACACCACTCTTAGAAGTGTCCCACAAGGCAGCCACTAGTGTGATACAATGTACAGTGTGCTGGTAGAAGTTCCTGGATCTAAACAGCAGATATTAATTATGTGCTGTTTAGCCTAGTTTAGCCTGAGTTTAGCCTAGAAGCCACACCATCACAATGTTAGAGATACAGGTCTATTGTAAAAGTGTCAGTGGATTAAATTGTGCCATGCTGTCTCCAACTACTGTAACTGAGCTCCGACAAAGAGATTTTAGCTGTGCTACCACATGGATAGCATTTAGCTGTAGATTGCCAAGATGAATGATACTTAGATCCCAAGACCAATACTATCGCAGACCATTGTTGTATTACTTGTATTGCTTGTAATGTCATCAGGCAATGCCAGCACCGGTGCGTGGTCTTACAAATGTAGACCAGACGATGACTCTTTTATTTATTTATTTTTAAAATTCACCTTTATTTAACTAGGTAGGCAAGTTGAGAACAAGTTCTCATTTACAATTGCGACCTGGCCAAGATAAAGCAAAGCAGTTCGACACATACAACGACACAGAGTTACACATGGAGTAAAACAAACATACAGTCAATAGTACAGTATAAACAAGTCTAAATACGATGTGAGCAAATGAGGTGAGATAAGGGAGGTAAAGGCAAAAAAAGGCCATGGTGGCAAAGTAAATACAATATAGCAAGTAAAACACTGGAATGGTATATTTGCAATGGAAGAATGTGCAAAGTAGAAATACAAATAATGGGGTGCAAAGGAGCAAAATAAAGAAATAAATTAAATACAGTAGGGAAAGAGGTAGTTGTTTGGGCTAAATTATAGGTGGGCTATGTACAGGTGCAGTCATCTGTGAGCTGCTCTGACAGTTGGTGCTCTGCAGATAGGAGTGCTGTATAGCTGCCTGGTTAAATAAAGGTCCAATTGAAAAATGTCAAATCTCATATTGAATTTATGACCACAATGATAATCAAAATAGTCAATATAATATGTAATCACATATTATCCCTTGTCAGTCCCCCATACTCTACACTGAGAGTAGAGTATGACTGATCACAAACTCCCTTCACAGTGTGTGTGTTTGTGTGTGTGTGTGTGTGTGTGTGTGTGTGTGTGTGTGTGTGTGTGTGTGTGTGTGTGTGTGTGTGTGTGTGTGTGTTTGAGTTTTGCAATTCACTGACAGTGTAACGAGTGGACGCAGCATATATGCTCTGAGCTCTTTCTTTCCCTCTCTCGTTATCTATTCGTGTCTTTTTCAGTGCCCTAACATGGTCTCCACATCATCCCTTAACTTGGCAGTGAACCGAGAGCCAGTCCTGTTTCAGGAGCCACTACATCCTCTCCCTCTC
Source organism: Oncorhynchus mykiss (assembly GCF_057628025.1). Lineage (NCBI taxonomy): Eukaryota > Metazoa > Chordata > Actinopteri > Salmoniformes > Salmonidae > Oncorhynchus > Oncorhynchus mykiss. The sequence goes on along the minus strand of NC_143051.1, from coordinate 36,107,114 downwards.
AGGCTGTCTCGTGGCTTCTCTATAATCTGACTGGCTAATCCCGGTACAAATTGGCAGGCTACCTGACTGTATGTGTTAGCCCATTAGCCCATATGCTAATGGCCTAACACAGATGGGAGGGAGGACCACTGTCTCAGCGGCCTGTCCGCTCTGGCTGCTTTCATAACCAAGCAACTGTCTGTGACCGGGTCCACTTTCCTCCCCACTAAACCCAGCCTCACCACACCTTAGTTACAGCAGGCCAGTTAGGGCTTTATGCATGCTGACTGATCGATCAATCACTTTGCTAACAGAGTTACAGTATGGTGGTGAGGTAATGGATAGGGAGATGTTGCTGTCCTATGTGCTAAGTCTTAAGTCTTCCTGTCATTGTCGTTCATTATCCCTGTTGTTTTCATTGTCATCATCGTCAATACTCTGATTCATTGCGCTCGTCTTCATCTCCACTGATGTATCATATCAGCAATCTACAATTGCCTTCAACAGTTCATACTCATCATCATCGTCACACTCATCAAAGTTTGGGGTCAAACTTTGTTTGCTTGTTTGGCAAAGATAAGTGTACTTTAAAATGTACTGTATTTTCTGTAAATCCTTGCCATCTACATTTATAAATGGGCATTACTGATACAAAAACATGTTCCACTATTTCAAGCTTCATTTGTCTTGGGCTGTGCATCCCAAATGGCACCCCCTTAGAAAAATGTTATCTGGCTGTCCCCATAAGAGAATCCTCTTTGGTCCCAGGTAGAACCCATTTGGGTTGCATGTAGAACCCTCTGTGGAAAAGGTTTGTCACGGCCATCGAAAGAAGTGGACCAAAGCTCAGCGTGGTAAGCATACATTCTCCTTTATTTTTAAAATGTCACCAACAAAACAACAAACGAAAAACAACCATGAATCTTAACAGTGCTATAGTGCCACTAACAACGACAACTACCCACACTGAAAGGAGGGAAAAAGGGCTACCTAAGTATGATTCCCAATCAGAGACAACAATAGACAGCTGTCCCTGATTGAGAACCATACCCGGCCAAAACATAGAAATAAAGAAACATAGAAATCAAAACATAGAATGCCCACCCTACATCACACCCTGACCTAACCAAATAGAGAAATCAAACGGCTCTCTAAGGTCAGGGCGTGACAGGGTTTTACATGGAACCCAAAAGTGTTCTACTTGAAACCAAAAAGGGTTCTTTTTTTTGTAAGAGTGTATTCCCTACATAGTACACTAGCCTACTTTTCAACGGAGACCTATGGGCCCCGGTCAAAAGTAATGCACTGTAGGTGTCACGCCCTGGTCAAAGTATTTTGTGTTTATCTTCATGTATTGGGTCAGGCCAGGGTGTGGCATGGGGTTTTTGTATTGTGGTGTGTTTTGTCTTGGGGTTTTGGTGTGTATGTATTGGGATTGTAGCTAGTGGGGTGATCTAGCAAAGTCTATGGCTGTCTGGAGTGGTTCTCAATCAGAGGCAGGTGTTTATCGTTGTCTCTGATTGGGAACCATATTTAGGCAGCCATATTCTTTGAGGTTGTTGTGGGTGATTGTCCTTAGTGTCCGTGTTCATGAGCATGAGCATGAGCATGAGCATGAGCATGAGCATGAGCATGAGCATGAGCATGAGCATGAGCATGAGCATGAGCATGAGCATGAGCATGAGCATGAGCATGAGCATGAGCATGAGCATGAGCATGAGGCTGTTTCGGTTTTTGTTACGTTTATTGTTTTGTAGTTTTTGTATTGATTCGTGTTTACGTTGTGTTATTAAACATGGATCGAAATCTACACGCTGCATTTTGGTCCGACTCTCCTTCTCACCTAGAAAACTGTTACAGAATCACCCACCACAAAAGGACCAAGCAGCGTGTCAACAGGCAGGAGCAGCCCAAAGAGGAGATGCGCAATAAGGATTTCTGGACATGGGAGGAAATCCTCGACGGGAGAGGACCCTGGGCTAAACCAGGGGAGTGTAGCCGCCCAAACGTGCAGCAGGAGAAGAGGCAACAGGAGCAGCCCAATGAGGACAGTATGGACTATACTTCTTGGGAGGAAATAGACAGGTGGGCGGTCGACCCAGGGCGAGTGCCGGAGCCCGCGGAAGGTTATCGGAGAATAGAGTTGGCAAAGCAAGCACGGCGGCGCGGACGGAAGCCCGAGAGTCAGCCCCAAACATTTCTTGGGGGGGCTAACAACATTCCAGCTCCGCATATCGGCCGGGCTAGAGTGAGCATCGAGCCAAGGTCCATCTCCTTGGGCCGGCTTACATGGCACCAGCCTTGCGCTCGGTGTCTCCGGTTCGCCTGCATAGCCCAGTGCGGGCTATTCCACCTCGCCGCACTGGCAGGGCGACTGCATTCAACCAGGTAAGGTTGGGCAGGCTCGGTGCTCACGAGCTCCAGTGCGCCTGCACGGTCCGGTCTACCCAGTACCACCTCCACACCCCAGCCCTCCGGAGCCTTTCTCCTCTCCTGCGCTGCCGGAGTCTCCCACCTGTTCAGCGCAGCCAGAGCTGCCAGCCTGCATGGAGCAGCCCAAACTGCCAGTCTGCAAGGAGCTGCCAGTCTGCAAGGAGCTGCCAGTCTGCAAGGAGCTGCCAGTCTGCACGGAGCTGCCAGTCTGCAAGGAGCTGCCAGTCTGTAAGGAGCTACCAGTCTGCAAGGAGCCGCCAGAGCTGTCAGCCTACATGGAGCAGCCAGAACCGCCAGTCAGCATGGAGCAGCCAGAGCCGCCAGTCAGCATGGAGCAGCCAGATCTTTCAGTCTGCCAGGATCCGCCAGTCAGCCAGACTCTTTCAGATCCGCCAGTCAGCCAGACTCTTTCAGATCCGCCAGTCAGCCAGACTCTTTCAGATCCGCCAGTCAGCCAGACTCTTTCAGATCCGCCAGTCAGCCAGACTCTTTCAGATCCGCCAGTCAGCCAGACTCTTTCAGATCCGCCAGTCAGCCAGACTCTTTCAGATCCGCCAGTCAGCCAGACTCTTTCAGATCCGCCAGACTCTTTCAGATCCGCCAGACTCTTCCAGATCCGCCAGACTCTTCCAGATCCGCCAGACTCTTCCAGATCCGCCAGACTCTTCCAGATCCGCCAGACTCTTCCAGATCCGCCAGACTCTTCCAGATCCGCCAGACTCTTCCAGATCCGCCAGACTCTTCCAGATCCGCCAGACTCTTCCAGATCCGCCAGACTCTTCCAGATCCGCCAGACTCTTCCAGATCCGCCAGACTCTTCCAGATCCGCCAGACTCTTCCAGATCCGCCAGACTCTTCCAGATCCGCCAGACTCTTCCAGACTCTTCCAGATCCGCCAGACTCTTCCAGATCCGCCAGACTCTTCCAGATCCGCCAGACTCTTCCAGATCCGCCAGACTCTTCCAGATCCGCCAGACTCTTCCAGATCCGCCAGACTCTTCCAGATCCGCCAGACTCTTCCAGACTCTTCCAGATCCGCCAGACTCTTCCAGACTCTTCCAGATCCGCCAGACTCTTCCAGACTCTTCCAGATCCGCCAGACTCTTCCAGACTCTTCCAGACTCTTCCAGACTCTTCCAGATCCGCCAGACTCTTCCAGACTCTTCCAGACTCTTCCAGACTCTTCCAGACTCTTCCAGACTCTTCCAGATCCGCCAGACTCTTCCAGATCCGCCAGACTCTTCCAGATCCGCCAGACTCTTCCAGATCCGCCAGACTCTTCCAGATCCGCCAGTCAACCAGACTCTTCCAGGATCCGCCAGTCGGCCGGGATCTGCCAGGATCCGCCAGTCGGCCAGGATCTGCTGAAACCTAGATCTATCTCCCTGCCCGAGCTTCCTCTCCCTGCCCGAGCTTCCTCTCCCTGCCCGAGCTTCCTCTCCCTGCCCGAGCTTCCTCTCACTCCCGAGCTGTCCTTCAGTCCCGATCTGCTCCTCAGTCCAGTGGGGTTCTGGGTGAGGACTACTAGGCCATGGTCGGCGGCGAGGGTGGACTATCCAGGGACGCGAGGAGAGGGGACTAAGACATTGACTGAGTGGGGTCCACGTCCCGCGCTGGAGCCGCCACCATGGACAGACGCCCACCCGGACCCTCCCTATTGTTTTGAGGTGCGTTCGGGAGTCTGCACCTTAGGGGGCGGGGGTTCTGTCACGCCCTGGTCGAAGTATTTTGTGTTTATCTTCATGTATTGGGTCAGGCCAGGGTGTGGCATGGGGTTTTTGTATTGTGGTGTGTTTTGTCTTGGGGTTTTGGTGTGTATGTATTGGGATTGTAGCTAGTGGGGTGATCTAGCAAAGTCTATGGCTGTCTGGAGTGGTTCTCAATCAGAGGCAGGTGTTTATCGTTGTCTCTGATTGGGAACCATATTTAGGCAGCCATATTCTTTGAGGTTGTTGTGGGTGATTGTCCTTAGTGTCCGTGTTTATGAGCATGAGGCTGTCTCGGTTTTCGTTACGTTTATTGTTTTGTAGTTTTTGTATTGATTCGTGTTTACGTTGTGTTATTAAACATGGATCGAAATCTACACGCTGCATTTTGGTCCGACTCTCCTTCTCACCTAGAAAACCGTTACAGTAGGGTTCCATTTGGGACACAAACTTGCTTTTCACTGCTACACTAATGAGACCAAAATGAACCATCTGTATGACTGCATGCCTCTCACCCCTGACCCCTTCCTCCCTCATTCTCCACATCGTTTTCACAGCTTTACGGATTGGACAGACTGAACTTCCGAAACTCAACCTGTTTTATGTCACTCCATTCCACAATGCGCAAAGGATGCGCCACATTACAAAACCATCTTTACTCCTCAGCTAATTAATCTATGAAACCACAATAGAGAAAATAGCAGTGAATTGTGAAGGCTCATAGCTTCTCACCAAGCTTAAAAGAGTTTGTGTAAAATATACACTCGTAGAGCTAAAATAATGTTTAACTAGAAGTTTGACTGTTTACATTATCTTGTCTGCTTTTTCATGCTTCACAAACAACGTTTCAATTTGACACAATCGTATTGGAAGCATGCAACATGGACCACATGTCACATTCTGACTTATTTCCTTTGTTTTGTCTTTATTTAGTATGGTCAGGGCGTGAGTTGGGGTGGGCAGTCTGTGTTTTTCTATGTTGGGGTTTTGAGTTCAGCCTAGTATGGTTCTCAGAGGCAGGTGTCGTTAGTTGATTCTGATTGAGAATCATACTTAGGTAGCCTGGGTTTCACTTTTGAGTGGTGGGTGTATGTTTCCGTGTGAGTGTTTGGGCCACACGGTAGTGTTTTCGTTTTGTTCACACCGTTTTTTGTATTTCAGTGTTCAGTTCGTTTTGAATAAATCATGAACACTTACCACGCTGCGCTTTGGTCCTCCGATCCTGCTCGCTTCTCCTCAGAAGACGAGGAATGCCGTTACACCTCAAGCCTTATATGAAAAACAAACATATCAATAGTAGTCTACTATTGAAAAGAAGTAGAAGCAGCAGCTGTTGTTGACCAGAAAAAACAGTGAAGCAGTCTGCTTGACAGGCTAATTTCTCTATGAAAATGTCTTCATGTTTTCCCAGTGTTGAGAGGACCACCCAGGGTTGTGTGTGTGTGTGGTCACTGGCCTGCCTCTGTAGTTTCTCCATACCACCTGAGGAGAGACTCTGTCTGCCAGAGTCAGGGGGGTCCAAAACACCTGCTCCATTAGGTAACAGGTGAATACCTGAGGGCCATAGAGGAGGACAAGAGAGGGGGGGGTGAGAGAGGATAGGAAATATGGAGAGGACGAAGGCAGGACAGTGGGATGTGAAAGAAAGAGTGGTATATAGTTGTTTTGATGGGGCACTGTCAGAAATCCTTCTGTCTCCTTGAAGTTAAACAAGAGTGATGCTCTCTCTCTCTCTCTCTCAAGGCCATAAACAGTAATCATTAACCTCATAAACGGAATTACTTTAGGTATTATCACACTACTTCAATAGAAAGCACAGTAAATGGCAAATATGAGTCACCTCAGAAAAGTAATCTGCGTCGGAAAATGTAATCATGTAAAAAAAAGAATGAGCTTATCACCTGTGTATTTGTGTAATTTGGCAGTGAAACTGTGGAGGATTGTTGACAGGATTGTTGAGTTATTTTTATAAGTAGGTTGTGTTGAGTCATAAGGACAGTCTAGGAAAATGGGGAGTTACCTATAGGAGTGTCAATCGGGAATAAGGTTGATTGGTGACATTTCCTTTTGGGTATGACATGCTGAATTTCTAATAGTCAGATGAATTTGTATCAGAACCTGTTCTCTTTAATCATGACACAGCTACTGTATCAATAACAACACCATGGTCTATGAAAGGATGTACTGTATCCCACTGCATTACTGTATTATATATATATATATATATATTTTTTATAGAAATGTGCAAAAATGTTTCTGCTTTGTCTTTATTAGGTATTGTGTGTAGATTGATGAGGGGGCAAAAATAATTGAATTAATTTTAGAATAAGTAAAAAGTCAAGGGGTCTGAATAATATATATATATATATATATATATACCATTACTTTTACATGACAATTCAGCCATTCAGCAGACGCTTCCATCCAGAGCGACCCACAGCTAGTGCATTCATCTTAAGATGGCCAGGCGTGAAAACCACATATCACTTTCATATCCTAACCATGTATCACTTGCCTCATTAAATAAAGTTTCATTTCAATTGAAAAAATAATACAATGCTAAATGCATAATACAATGCAAAATGCTGTAGTTCCTGAAAGGTAGGAGACAGACAGGGTGGAGAGACCGCTGAGCATGATGGGCCTGTGTTTAGGCTTGAGGTGAGGGCGGATAGCCAACCCCTGAGGACACAGACAGGTGAGTGAAGCTGTCAGGACACTGGATGAGACACACCACAGGAAGCAGGTAGTGTGGCTAACACAGATCTGTCCACACCACCTCTACTGTGTTGAGAGAGAGAGAGAGAGAGAGCGAGAGAGAAAGAGAGAGAGAGAGAGAGAGACGGTTTGCCTTCCCTTAATGTCTTTGTTGTTTCTGTTTGCGCAATACAAACATCTGCTGAAATTCTGGAAATGTACAGGTCAACTCCACCAGCTGTCGTTCAATTGAACTACCTCAATGGTGTGTGCAGGCGTTTTTGTTGTTGTTGGGTTATGTTTGTGAACAAGTGCAGTGCGTACGCGAATGTGTGTATGCGTGTGTGCGCGTGTGTGTGTGTGTGTGTGGCCAAGGATGTGACAAGAATGTGTTGACATTCAAAGAGTGGCATCTCTTGAGAGCCACATCAAAAACTCAGTGCCACAGACCAGACATGAGTACACGCGTAAGACCAGACATGAGTACACGCGTAAGCACGTAAGGACTTTGAGACCTGGTCCCTGTCACACTCCTGCGACACGTGTATGTCACAAAGCCACACACAGAAATCCTCCTTTATCTCTCCAACATGTAGTAAGCAATCCAACAAATACAGTTACAGTTGAAGTCGGAAGTTTACATACACTTAGGTCGGAGTCATTAAAACTAGTTTTACAACCACTCCACAAATGTATTGTTAACAAACTATAGTTTTGGCAAGTCGGTTAGGACATCTGCTTTGTGCATGACACAAGTAATTTTTCCAACAATTGTTTACAAACAGATTATTTCACTGATAATTCACTGTATCACAATTCCAGTGGGTCAGAAGTTTACACTGTGCCTTGAAACAGCTTGGAACATTTCAGAAAATGACGTCATAGCTTTAGAAGCTTCTGATAGGCTAATTGACATCATTTGAGTCAATTGGAGGTGTACCTGTGGCTGTATTTCAAGGCCTACCTTCAAACTCATTGCCTTTGCTTGACATCATGGGAAAATCAAAAGAAATCAGCCAAGACCTCAGAAAATAAATTGTAGACCTCCACAAGTCTGGTTCATCCTTGGGATCAATTTCCAAACGCCTGAATGTACCACGTTCATCTGTACAAACAATAGTACGTAAGTATAAACACCATGGGACCACGCAGCCGTCATACTGCTCAGGAAGGAAACGCGTTCTGTGTCCTAGAGATTAATGTACTTTGGTGCAAAAAGTGTAAATCAATCCCAGAACAACAGCAAAGGACCTTGTGAAGATGCTGAAGGAAACAGGTACAAAAGTATCTATATCCACAGTAAAACGAGTCCTATATCGACATAACCTGAAAGGCCACTCAGCAAGGAAGAAGCCACTGCTCCAAAACAGCCATAAAAATGCCAGACTATGGTTTGCAACTGCATATGGGGACAAAGATTGTGCTTTTTGGAGAAATGTCCTCTGGTCTGATGAAACAAAATAGAACTGCTTGGCTATAATGACCATCATTATGTTTGGAGGAAAAAGGGGGAGGCTTGCAAGCCAAAGAACATCATCCCAACCGTGAAGCACAGGGGTGGCAGCATCATGTTGTGGGGGGTGCATTGCTGCAAGTGGGAATGGTGCACTTCCTAAAATAGATGGCTTCATGAGGGAGGACAATTATGTGGATATATTGAAGCAACATCTCAAGACATCAGGAAGTTAAAGCTTGGTCGCAAATGGGTCTTCCAAATGGACAATGACCCCAAGCATACTTCCAAAGTTGTGGCAAAATGGCTTAAGGACAACAAAGTCAAGGTATTGGAGTGGCCATCACAAAGCCCTGACCTCAATACTATAGAACATTTCTGGGCAGAACTGAAAAAACGTGTACGAGCAAGGAGGGCTACAAACCTGACTCAGTTACCCCAGCTCTGTCAGGAGGAATGAGCCAAAATTCACCCAACTTATTGTGGGAAGCTTGTGGAAGGCTACCTGAAATGTTTGACCCAAGTTAAACAATTTAAAGGCAATGCTACCAAATACTAAGTGAGTGTATGTAAACTTCTATCTCACTTGGAATGTGATGAAAGAAATACAAGCTGAAATAAATCATTATCTTTGCTATTATTCTGACATTTCACATTCTTAAAATAAAGTAGTGATCCTAACTGACCCAAGACAGGGAATTTTTACTAGGATTAAATGTCAGGAATTGTGAAAAACAGAGTGTAAATGTATTTGGCTGAGGTGTATGTACACTTCCGACTTCAACTGTACTGTATATTACAGTCATCCACTAACACCAAACAAAACCTCTTTCGTTCAGCGTTTTTTGACATTAATCTTTTTTCTGGAGGCAGCTCTGTAGTGGTCACTTGCTGGCACAGCCACAAGGCATAACATTTGATTTTAAACCTAACTCTAACCTTAACCCCAACCATACTGCTAAACCTAACCCTAACCTTAAATTACAATATAGCCAATTTTGACTTTAGAGCTGGCCTATCGAAAGGGAAATTGTTCAGTTCTGCCTCCAGGACAAGACTCGTGACAATAAACGTCAACCTGCTGTTCATACACACTCAGACAGACACAAGACGCCCATCTCACATCTTCCCTTGTTTTCCACTTCCATTTATCTTCCTTTCAACGTTACTACTCAAAACAGGGTGTCGGTTTTTCTGCACTTAAAATACCCCCACACTTCAGACAAATAAATAAACAAATACACCGAGAGAAAATGAGAATATGGCGTAGATTTCCAGTAGAATTGATATGCCAGGGCTGCGCAACTAAAAGGCTTCTATATGAAATGGTGTGCTCATCTGTGTAAAGTCATGTAGTCCAAAAGAAAAGAAGAGGTGATGGCATCGCCCCAAAACATAGCAACAACTTTTAAATAAATAAGAGCACCGTAATCATTGACAGTGCCTTGCCCTGACCTGCCTGAATCGTGATTACATCACATCCTGTTGGGAGCAGGACAGACCTCAGCGAGACAGACCTGTCACAGATAAACAATGACTTATGCTGCGTTTGGAACTAGGAAACTCAGAAATTTGCTAAATGGTTGTAGTTATACACGTGCAGCGCTCAACCGATTTACAAGTAGGATATTCCTGAGTTTCCTAGTTCCGACTAGCACTTGAACGCGGCATTAGTTATAACAAATCTTTGCCCATGTCAGTTTGTGAAACCCGGTAGTCACTAGTTAACACAGCCACAGCGTAATAAACCCCGCCTATTTCTGCAAATGATCTTCATAAAATCCCATTTTAAACCTAATCCTGATCCAAACCGCAGTGCTAACCTTATGCCTATACTTAAATTAGGACCAAAAAAAATCAAGTGTCTGTTTTCATGATTTTTTTTTACGATAAGAGACCATTTTGACCTTGTGGCTGTGGTAACTAGTGAACCGTCATAACAATAGAGGGGAACATGATTTCACTTTCACTTCGGGCATCCTGTCACTGAGTCACGCAGCGTGTGGAGTAGTGGACAGACAGGCGGACATACAAAGAAAGTAAAACAGACGGACGGCTTTGAAGAGACATAAGAACACATTTAAACACTGCGCCATGGCATTTAAGTACCCGGCAGCTCGGAGAGATGAGAGTAAGGTCGGTGTCAAATTCCAACAGCGCTTTCAAACTTTCAACCTCTCTCGCCCATTCTTAAAGTGGTAGGCGCCGCGCACAAGAAGGAAGAGATTGCAGGATGAGAGAGCAAAAAAAGAGCAGGCCCTCATCAGTGTGGCTGAGCTGAGTAACCCTGAAAAAAATGTCAAATTATGGCGTTTATCTTTATACTGCTTTTATACAGGGGAAATGTCATGAGATTAAAGCTAGAATCATTATTTGGAACAATAACAAAGCGGACCGTGTGTGAGAAATGTAACCACAATAATTCATAGACCGGTATGGATGCAGACTGACCATCCATCACAAAACAAATATTGTTTCAACTATGTTTTGAGGCTATACAGTGTTTGTTTATATGTACATTGTTTACTAACATTGGAGTAAAATTATCTTGTATTTGGGGTTTTGATGGGGTACCACAGTTGAACTAAGCTCATGAGGCATTTATAAGTTATATTCTTCAAGAATCAATGGGTATACACACACTGCTCAAAAAAATTAAGGGAACACTTAAACAACACAATGTAACTCGCAAGTCACTCACACTTCTGTGAAATCAAACTGTCCACTTAGGAAGCAACACTGATTGACAATAAATGTCACATGCTGTTGTGCAAATGGAATAGACAACAGGTGGAAATTATAGGCATTTAGCAAGACACCCCCAATAAAGGAGTGGTTCTGCAGGTGGGGACCACAGACCACTTCTCAGTTCCTATGCTTCCTGTCTGATGTTTTGGTCACTTTTGAATGCTGGCGGTGCTTTCACTCTAGTGGTAGCATGAGATGGAGTCTACAACCCACACAAGTGGCTCAGGTAGTACAGCTCATCCAGGATGGAACATCAATGCGAGATGTGGCAAGAAGGTTTGCTGTGTCTGTCAGTGTAGTGTCCAGAGCATGGAGGTGCTACCAGGAGACAGGCCAGTACATCAGGAGACGTGGAGGAGGCCGTAGGAGGGCAACAACCCAGCAGCAGGACCGCTACCTCTGCCTTTGTGCAAGGAGGAGCAGGAGGAGCACTGCCAGAGCCCTGCAAAATGATCTCCAGCAGGCCACAAATGTGCATGTGTCTGCTCAAAAGGTCAGAAACAGACTCCATGAGGGCCCGACGTCCACAGGTGGGGGTTGTGCTTACAGCCCAACATCGTGCAGGACGTTTGGCATTTGCCAGAGAACACCAAGATTGGCAAATTCGCCACTGGCGCCTGTGCTCTTCACAGATGAAAGCAGGTTCACACTGAGCACATGTGACAGACGTGACAGTCTGGAGACGCCGTGGAGAACGTCCTGCTGCCTGCAACATCCTCCAGCATGACCGGTTTAGTGGTGGGTCAGTCGTGGGGTGGCATTTCTTTGGGCGGCCGCACAGCCCTCCATGTGCTCGCCAGAGGTAGCCTGACTGCCATTAGGTACCGAGATGAGATCCTCAGACCCCTTGGGAGACCATATGCTGTTGCGGTTGGCCCTGGGTTCCTCCTAATGCAAGACAATGCTAGACCTCATGTGGCTGGAGTGTGTCAGCAGTTCCTGCAAGAGGAAGGCATTGATGCTATGGACTGGCCCGCCCGTTCCCCAGACCTGAATCCAATTGAGCACATCTGGGACATCATGTCTCGCTCCATGCACCACAGACTGTCCAGGAGTTGGCGGATGCTTTAGTCCAGGTCTGGGAGGAGATCCCTCAGGAGACCATCCACCACCTCATCAGGAGTATGCCCAGGCTTTGTAGGGAGGTCATACAGGCACGTGGAGGCCACACACACTACTGAGCCTCATTTTGACTTGTTTTAAGGACATTACATCAAATTTGGATCAGCCTGTAGTGTGGTTTTCCACTTTAATTTTGAGTGTGACTCCAAATCCAGACCTCCATGGGTTGATAAATTTGATTTCCATTGATCATTTTTGTGTGATTTTGTTGTCAGCACATTCAACTATGTAAAGAAAAAAGTATTTAATAAGAATATTCCATTCATTCAGATCTAGGATGTGTTATTTTAGTGTTCCCTTTATTTTTTTGAGCAGTGTAAATATATATATATATTTTTTATTTTATTTTTTAATGTAGTAACTAAGGATTCTAGCTTCATGGTAATAAAATAACCAGTGAGATACTGTTCCTGCTGCGGGCTCTACCGAAGGCCTGTAGTTCTGAGGAACTGTTGCGTTAATTTTGTCTTTAGCCAAAAGGATGTACACTAAGCTATAGGCCATAAATCAGTCAGTTGTGTTGTTATTACGTTATCTTTTTTTAATTGGAAATTGCCACACCATACCCCATTAAATGTAACATAAGATGATTTACTGACATTCTATGGGACTCTGCTGGACAGGTGCGATAGTGACTCATCCTTTTCAAACATTGTGTGCAACGTAATTGTGTTTTTTAGTGTGTCTTGTAATACTTAAGTGTTGTTTTTAATCCTGTAGGTGGATGACTACCATGGGGTTAAGATATATGACCCTTATGCCTGGTTGGAAGATCCTGACAGTGACGAAACAAAGGTGATTGTGATGGAAAATACACAATAACAAGGGATGAATTGCAACATTATAATTCTAACCTGTTCCTGAACTCTGACGTGTGTGTGCGTGTGCATGTGTTTGCCCAGGCCTTTGTGGAGGAACAGAATAAGCTGACCATGCCATTCCTGGAGCAGTGTGCGGTCAGGCCTCAGTTTCACCAGCGGCTAACTGAGCTCTATGACTACCCCAAATACAGCTGCCCCTACAAGAGAGGAAACAGGTAGGAACTAAAATACAGCTGCCCCTATAAGCAAGGAAACAGGTTGGAACTAAAATACAATTGCCCCTTTTAGCGAGGAAACAGGTAGGAACTAAAATACAGTTGCCCCTTTTAGCGAGGAAACAGGTAGGAACTAAAATACAGCTGCCACTACAAGCGAGGAAATAGGTTAGGAACTAAATTACAGCTGCCCCTGCAAGAGAGGAAACATGTTAACTAAAATACAACTGCCCCAACAAGAGAGGAAACATGTTAATTAAAATACAGCTGCCCCTACAAGAGGAAACATGTTAACTAAAATACAGCTGCCCCTACAAGAGAGGAAACATGTTAACTAAAATACAGCTGCCCCTACAAGAGAGGAAACATGTTAACTAAAATACAGCTGCCCCTACAAGAGAGGAAACATGTTAACTAAAATACAGCTGCCCCTACAAGAGAGGAAACATGTTAACTAAAATACAGCTGCCCCTGCAAGAGAGGAAACATGTTAACTAAAATACAGCTGCCCCTACAAGAGAGGAAACATGTTAACTAAAATACAGCTGCCCCTACAAGAGAGGAAACATGTTAACTAAAATACAGCTGCCCCTACAAGAGAGGAAACATGTTAACTAAAATACAGCTGCCCTTACAAGAACAGGTTAGGAATCAGTTGATGAGCTGAATCTACAGATTCAGTGCTGGGCTGGAGCAAAAGCCTGAGTACTGTTGTTTCTGTTTCCCAAGAAAATTCACAAAATTGAGGGCAAAAGAGGTAACTACTTAATAACTGCAGGTACATACTGCCATTATTATATGTCACATACAGGTTATTCCACTGGTTGGATTGTTATACACTGTATAAAGAGTACATATGTGTGTCTGATGCTCTCCATGACGTAACCGTGTGTTTCCTCTGTAGGTATTTCTACTTCCATAACCAGGGCCTGCAGAACCAGGATGCACTCTATGTGCAGGACTCTCTGGATGGACCAGCCACAGTCTTCTTTGACCCAAACACACTGTCTGAGGATGGGACTGTAGCCTTGAAGAGTGAGCTCCTGGTTACTGTAATACACACAAACACACCGTAACTTTGTCTGTCTCAACCTGAGCCCTCACAACTCCCCCCCCCCACCCCTCTCTTGTTAAGCCATGTACATTCTTCCTTTGTTATTAGATTTGATTGCTGTGACAAAGGGGGAGTACATTGCTAAAACACAAAAACATCAATGATAGGACTACATTATACACTTGAATATCACACATAATGTCATGTCTATTCTTCCTCTATCCTTGCTTCTCTCGTCTTCCCCTTCCTCTCTCCTTCCAGTGGGGCGCCTATCGGAGGAGTGCGAGTACTTTGCGTACGGCCTGAGCTCCAGCGGCTCCGACTGGGTGACGGTGCACTTCCTGAAGGCTGATGACCTCACGAAGCTGCCTGATGTCCTGGACAGGGTGAAGTTCAGCTGCCTGGCCTGGACCCACGATGCCCGCGGAGTGTTTTATAACTGCTACCCCCGGCAGGACGGCAAGGCTGATGGTGAGACACACACACAGGCACACAAACATACACAAACACATGTATATGTTATCTACTGTATACAGCACAAAATAGTGTTCAAGTGCACAGATACATTGAAACACACACACACACACACACACCTATTGTAAAAGCACATACACACACAAGCGAAGATACATGCACAGTGCATGTGGGTGAAGGGCAGAAATACTCGGTATTCATGTCATAAGAAGGAATTCCCCTCAACCACTCTCACAAATTGGGAAAAACAAACATTCTTTCCCGTCATTGTAAAAAAAACATATTTTTTTGTAGTTGATGTTGTGATATATAGAAATATCAAAACATGCCGAAAAGCTGCCGTGTTGTTCAATGTATATGTAACCAGGTCAATACTTCTATATAGAAATATAGAGCCTGTGAGAAGAGCCCTGTGGCTTCAGACTATTCGGTGTGGGAAATTGTGGTGACTCAGTGTCCAAGTAGGCTACATGTAGCTAATGTACAGGGCCTTTGGAAAGTATTCAGACCGCTTGACCTTTTCTGCATTTTGTTACGTTACAGCCTTATTCTAAAATGGATTAAATCACATTTTTTCTCTCATCAATCATAGTGACAAAGCAAAAACTGGGTTTTGGAAATTTTTGCAAATGTATTAAAAACAAAAAAACAGAAATAACTTATTTATTCAGAATCTTTGCTTTGGGACTCAAAATTGAGCTCAGGTGCATCCTGTTTCCAGTGATCAACCTTTTTTTACATGTATTTTTTATTTAACCTTTATTTAACTTGGCAAGTCAGTTAAGAACAAATTCTTATTTACAATGATGGCCTAAAAACAGTGTGTTAACTGCTTTGTTCAGGGGCAGAACGACAGATTTTTACCTTGTCAGCTCGGGGATTCGATCTAGCAACCTTTTGGTTACTGGCCCAACGCTCTAACCACTAGGCTACCTGCCGCCCCTTGAGATGTTTCTACAACTTGATTGGAGTCCACCTGTGGTAAATTAAATTGATTGGAAATTATTTGGAAAGGCACACACCTGTCTATATAAGGTCCCGCCGTTAACAGTGCATGTCAGAGCAAAAACCAAGCCATGAGGTCGAAGGAATTGTCCGTAGAGCTCCGAGACAGGATTGTGTCTAGGCACAGATCTGGGGAAGGGTACCAAAACATTTCTGCAGCATTGAAGGTCCCCAAGAACACAGTGGCCTCCATCATTCTTAAAATGGTATAAGTTTGAAACCACTAAAAAACTATTCCTTGAGCTGGCCGCCCCAGCCAAACTGAGCAATCGGGGGAGAAGGGCCATGGTCAGGGAGGTGACCAAGAACCCGATGGTCACTCTGACAGAGCTCTGGAGTTTCTCTGTGGAGATGGGATTAGGCCGTTATGGTAGAGTGACCAGACGGAAGTCACTCCTCAGTAAAAGGCACATGACAGCCCGCTATGAGTTTGCCAAAAGGCACGTCTGGAGGAAACCTGGCACCATCAAGCATGGTGGTGGTAGCATCATGCTGTGGGATGTTTTTCAGCAACTGGGAGACTAGTCAGGATCGAGGCAAAGATCAACAGAGCAATGTACAGTGAGATCCTAAAATGAAGCCACTCCTGCTCCAGAGGTGCTCAGGATCTCAGACTGGGGTAAAGGTTCACCTTCCATCAGGACAACAACCCTAAGCACACAGCCAAGACAACGCAGGAGTGGCTTTGGGACAAATCTCTGAATGTCCTTGAGTGGTCCAGCCAGTGTTTGGACTTGAACCAGATCAAACATCTCTGGAGAGACCTGGAAATAGCTGTGCAGGGACGCTCCCCATCCAACCTGACAGAACTTGAGAGGATCTGCAGAGACAAATGGAAGAAACTCCCCAAATACAGGTGTGCCAAGCTTGTAGCGTCATACTCAAGAAGACTCAAGGCAGTAATCGCTGTCAAAGGTGCTTCAACAAAGTACTGAGTAAAGGGTCTGAATAGTTATGCAAATGTAATAAAACATTTTTTGTTTTGTTGTTAAAATGGATAAAAACAGTGTTTAACTTTTTAATTATGAGGTATTGTGTGTAGACTGAGAGAGAAAACAACGATGTAATGAATTTTAGAATAAGGCTGTAACGTAACAAAATTTGGAAAAAGTCAAGGGGTCTGAACACTTTCTGAAGGCACTGCATGTGTGTGGAAAACCTTTAATCACAGATACGAAATTTACAGTTATTCGTTTAGTATAGTCTGTTTTTTAACTCCACTCACTTTTTTAACCACTCACTCACTGACGTGGCTAACGTTAGTTAGCGCCATCACGAAAAGGGGCATGAGGGAGGCCGTACAATAGTATGTTTTTCTAAGGTGAGAACGCTTGGGAGCAGGCAATGTTGAAAATGTCATCTTTAGACAGGTTGTACTTTTCTTAAATGTAGTTTTGTAATTGACTGTCAAGTTTTTGCTGTGAGCCATTGGGGTTTCCCCACAGGCGGGCGGGGCCAAAACGTTGTATTTAATGCCGACTGGGAGAATAGAAAACGAGAGAGGAAGTGTAGACAATCTTCTAAATGATAATGTCTCGTAACACATTTTCTCTCCCATGCCTAGAACGTAAAATAACGCTGTTACCAAATATCTCTCTCAGTGTGTTTCCACCAATCATCAATCACCCCTGATCAGTGTAACCTTAACCCGATGTAGCAGGTGTAAAATAAATGCCTGAGCGGAGTTCCCACTAGGGCTGTTAAAGTGACCATATTACCGCCACACCGGCGGTCATGAGTCATGACTGCAGTTAAATGCCACGTGGCCGTTTAGCCATGGTAATTAGGCTTCTCCAAGCTCTGATGCTACTGATGGTCATTAGTAACCTACCAAACTTGCTAACTGCCTGGTACTCAGCACTCTATTGTACCTCTAATCCAGGCCTGGGCAACTACAGTCCTCGGGGGCCTGTTGGTGTCACACTGTTCCCCCATCATCCCTAGCAAACACAGCTGATTTAAACTAATTGCATTTTTAACTGAAGATCATGGTTAGTTGATTATTGGAGTCAGGTGTGTTAGCTGGGGCAAAGCGTGACACCAACCTGGCCCCGAGGACTGGAGTTGCCCAGGCCTGTTCTTATCTCTCTGACACCAATGCAAATGTAATTGAACATTTCATGAGCTCATGTTACGCAACATGGCTAGCATGAAAATTAACCATGAACCTTTTTTTTTTTTTCATGCCCCTGACAGGTGCATGATAATGGTCCATTCTAAATCAAGTCATATCACACATATATTATTTAGTATATGTAAAGATAACATTAAATTAAGAATAGTCTGATGGGTGACAATATCAGCCTGTCACTTGTGAATGATGCACAGCTTGTGCATTAATAAGGCAAGAAACAGCTCAACTTTTCCAAATCATAGTCGCACACCTTATGTATCCTCGCCCATAGGCCTATAGGTTTTGATAAGGTTTGTATCACAACTAAAGTGACCAAATAACTTCTTAAAATGAAGCACATTAATCCTATTTATAACCGATATAGAGCCTAACTGGTATACATAGGCTGTGCAAGAGTTGCAAGTTTGAGGAAGATCACTTTCACCATAGAAATGCACCATTACATGCATAATCGCATTTTGCCGTCACTTTCGAGAAAAGTGTTTTCCCTCTAATTGATTGCATTTTGGAACATTTGCGCTTGCTGCGCTTATAATGTGAAAGAATGACCTAATAGTTTATCAACATTTTAAGCTAAACGATCAACCTCATTGCTTTTAAACGTTTTTTTGTTGTTGATGCGAGTGGTTGTGTTCATTTGGGATCTACATCTGACAGAGCCATGTGAGTGAGAGGTGCGGCAGCCAGAGCACGGCAGCCAGGAGAAGGAAATTATAATTAGCCTATTATATTCAGCCCAAGGGCACAACGGCTACTTTGTCCACAAAAAGTATGGATTTTTTAGGGGGCATTATGGTCACACAAGAGAGATGCCGCTGGGAAATTAGAGGCCTGGTGAGAATATTATCAAGTGCTTGTCAAAGTGTGAATGAGAGACTGATAAAGTGTGTGGAGCTTGCAACTTTTTTCAAATCATCATTAGAGTCCCATCATGCAGCCTTAGAATGTATTAAACATAAACACATATCCCAACGTTTGTACCACAACGAAAGTTACATAAATAACTCTAAATCAAGCATATAGGAGGACCAGTTTCGTTCTTAACCGCTCAATACGGAATAGCAGCATGTGCGCACTTCCTTTGAAATCATTTGGGGAAAATATCCTGTCTATTTTATTAATATATATTCAATTGCATTCTTCATACTATAAAATAATAAAAAATGATGCCACAGAATTTGAAGCAAATCTTGTCTGCTAAATGAACTAGTGTAGCCCACAGCCATATGGCATAAGCCATATCAGGACCTAACATAAGGACAACTTAGAGTATGCTATTCTGTTCTTCTGAAATAGACTACATTTTCTTCATATCATATAATTAACATCCAATCACATAAACCGTTACTCTCTCGAGGGAATTCCACTAATGGTCCGTATGTAGCCAAACGTAGCTGCTGCTCATTCCGTTTGCTCAAAAATTGATAAATGGTTAAAAAAAAAGTTAGGCCCGTGTCCATAAAGACACATACCAGCTCTACTGGTAGAGATGTAGAGATACCAGCAGTCCTACACCTGCACCTGTCGACGACACAAGTTGTTCTGCTTCCACGAGCACATCCAATGCTAGCATC
The DNA here is from genome assembly GCF_057628025.1 of Oncorhynchus mykiss. Taxonomy (NCBI): domain Eukaryota; kingdom Metazoa; phylum Chordata; class Actinopteri; order Salmoniformes; family Salmonidae; genus Oncorhynchus; species Oncorhynchus mykiss. The sequence continues at coordinate 36,087,699 of NC_143051.1, read as the reverse complement.
AGTAACTCTACATTTGTTGTTAGCACAGCTAGCATGGACAGTTGTGTCTGATGCAGTCGAAGAGCTACTGCCCCTTTACCCCTGAAAAGCACCGAACAACAGATAGGGACGTTGGACCATCGAAGAGGCGCAAATATGATGAGAACTACAATTATTTGGGGTTTACTTCGCAATTGTAAATGAGAACTTGTTCTCAACTTGCCTACCTGGTTAAATAAAGGTGAAATCAATATTTTTTTTTTAAACTTATATTGGGAGTAGTGCCTTTCCTCAGCCACAGTGTGTTTTATGTGTAAAAGTACTATCCCACAACTCAGTGAAACCTTCACTCTTGTGCAGACATTTAGAAACTAAACATGACAATTTGAAAAATAAGCCACAGGAGTTTTTTGAGCGAGAATTAAGATGACTTTCGAGTAGTAAGACGTGTATAAAAGCAACAGATACTATTAATAAGAAGGGTCTAGAAGCGTCTTATATGGTGAGATACCAAGTGGCTTAGACAGGCAAGCCCCATACTATTGTGGAGGACCTAATTCTTATTGCTGCCGCGGATATGGCTCGGACAATGGCAGGAGATGTTTTGAAACAATTACTGCTTTGCATACAAGCCAGTGAATTCTATGCGTTACAGTTGGATGAGTCAACAGACAGGGCGGACCTGGCACAGCTCCTGGTACATATCCTTTATGTTTATGGGGGGTCAATTAAGAAATACATCCTCTTCTGCAAGCCACTGGAAACCAGGACAACAGGAGAGGATATTTTTAAAGTATTGGACAGCTTTGTGACATCAAATGGACTTTGGTGGTCAAGATGTGTTGGTATCTGTACTGATGGCGCAAAAGCCATGACAGGGAGACATAGTGGAGTGGTAACGCACGTGCAAGCAGTTGCTCCCAACGCCACTTGGGTACACTGCAGCATCCACCGAGAGGCTCTTGCTGCCAAGGGAATGCCTGACAGCTTGAAAGACATTATGGAGACTACAGTGAAAATGGTTAGCTTTGTTAAAGCAAGGCCCCTGAACTCTCGTGTATTTTCTGCACTATGCAACAATATGGGCAGCGACCATGTAACGCTTTTACAACATTCAGAATTGCGCTGGTTATCAAGTGGCAAAGTATTGACACGTTGTTTTTTTTAAATTGAGAGCTTAGTTTTTTTTCACCATTTTCACTTGTCTGACCTCTTGCATGATGACGAGTTTCTCACGACTGGCCTATCTGGGTGATGTTTTTTTTCTTGCCTGAATGATCTGAATCTAGGATTACAGGGACTCTCCGCAACTATATTCAATGTGCGGGACAAAATTGAGGCTATGATTAAGAAGTTGGAGCTCTTCTCTGTCTGTATTAACATCATCACAGGTTTTTCCATCATTGTATGATTTTTTTTGTGTGCAAATAAACTCAAGCTTACGGACAATGTCAAATGTGATATAGCGAAGCACCTCAGTGAGTTGGTTGCGCAATTACGCAGGTACTTTCCCGAAACGGACGACACAAACAACTGTATTCGTTATCCCTTTCATGCCCTGCCTCCAGTCCACTTACCGATATCTGAACAAGAGAGCCTCATCCAAATTGCAACTAGCGGTTCTGTGAAAATGTTATTTAATCAGAAGCCACTGCCAGATTTCTGGATTGTGCTGCGCTCAGAGTATCCTGCCTTGGCAAATCTCACTGTTAAGACACTGATGCCCTTTGCAACCACATACCTATGTGAGAGTGGATTCTCGGCCCTCACAAGCATGAAAACTAAATACAGGCACAGACTGTGTGTGGAAAATGATTTAAGACTGAGACTCTCTCCAATACAACCCAACGTTGCAGAGTTATGTGCATCTTTTCAAGCACACCCGTCTCATTAACCTGTGGTGAGTTAGTCACAATTTTCGATTAACAAATAAGGTTTTCTATGTAAGATGGTTAAATGAAGAGCAAATTTATTGCTAAATTATTTTATTATTTGTGCCCTGGTCCTGTAAGAGCTCTTTGTCACTTCCCAGGAGCCAGGTTGTGACAAAAACTCACTGTCATTCTTATGTTTATTAAATGTATCGTATAGAGTGGGTTGACCCTGGTGCTAGAGGGGAAGTTCAACTGGAAGTTGAATGTTTGAAGGGGTACGGGACTATAAAAAGTTTGGGAACCACTGGCTGTATTAAATAGATTTTTTGACTTTTTTAAAAATGTAGATGTTCCAAAGATCTGCTAGGCTATGTTAGGAAGCAAGGAGATGCTAAACGTGTTTATGCTAATTATTATTATTTATATTTTTTTACCCCTTTTTTCTCCCCAATTGGTAGTAGTTAGTCTTGTCTCATCACTGCAACTCCCGTACGGACTCGGGAGAGGCAAAGGTCCAGAGCCATGCGTCCTCCGAAACACATCAGCGTGCACTGCGCCCAGTCCGACACATGAGTCGCTAGTGCGCGATGATGCCAGCCTAACCCGGACGACACTGGGCCAATTTTGCGCCGTCCCATGGGCCTCCCAGCCGCAGCCGGCTGCGACAGAGCCTGGGCTCGAACCCAGAATCTCTGGTGGCACACTGCGATGCAGTGCCTTAGACCACTGCGCCACCCGGGAGGCCCTGTGTTTACGCTAATTAACGGTCAATCACCGGCTGACAAAATTACATGACCACCACAGCCCTAGTTCCCACATCCAGTTTTCAGTGGAAAAGGAAGCTAGGTTGAATTGGCTGTATCCCTGAAAACGGCATGCATCCAGTTGATGCAACTCCGCTAAAGGTGCTGTTACCCAATCAGCTTTCTGCATTTCTCCACACAGGCACAGAGACCACATCCAACCTCAACCAGAAACTATACTACCATGTGATTGGCACCAACCAATCAGAGGACATCCTGGTGGCTGAGTTCCCTGACAATCCAAAATGGCACAGTGGAGTAACGGTGGGCTTAGAAGAGCACATGCTTTTTTCATTCCATTTCCTACCTGTTGTACACCACATTCTCCATGTAAATCTACTGCTATCACTCTGTCTCATTTCCCTCACTTTTGTCTCCCTCCTCCACCTTGTTTGCCTCTCTTTCTCAATCCCGGATCCGTCTTCTCTTTCTATCATTTGATCTCAGTTTGTAAGTAAAGACTCGCTTTGCTCTCTCTCTCTCACTCACTCACTCGCTCTCTCTCTAGGTGTCAGATGACGGCAGGTATGCAGTGCTGGACATTACAGAGGGCTGTGAGCCAGTCAACCAGCTGTGGTACTGTGACCTGCAGAAGCTGCCCAATGGCATCACAGGTCTGTCCCTATCGTCTTAATCAGACAATGCTCTTATTGTCCTGTACAGATGCGGTCCAATATTTTCGCTCCCTTGCATGATTCACTTTTTCTTCTAAAATGTGTTGAAATTAAAACAACTTTTGGTGGGTTTACGACTGCACAGGACCAAGAGAAGCGGACGTTTTGGTTTTTCAAATGGCCTGGGCGAAATGATTCAAAATGTAAATTAATGTGGTTGGAGGCAAGTGATTCTAGTTTACTGGTGATTTCTCTCTAACCACATTCTGCTCCATTGTATATTGCAAGTGTGCCAATATATACTGAACAAAAATATAAACGCAACATGCAACAATTTCAGAGATTTTGCTGAGTTACAGGAAATCAGTCAATTGAAATACTAGGCCATAATCTATGGATTTCACATGGCTGTGCAGGGCGCAGCCATGAGTGGGCTTGGGAAGGCATAGGCCCACCACTTGGGATCCAGGCCTACCCACAGGGGAGCCGTGCCCAGCCAATCAGAATTAGTTTTTCCCCACAAAAGGGCTTTATTGCAGACAGAAATACTCCTCAGCACTACCCCACCCCCAATACAATGCTCACTAACAGGGATGGAAACTCATTTGTGCCCAAAATTTGAGAGAAATAAGCTTTTTGTGCGTATGGAGCATTTCTGGGCTCTTATTTCAGCTCATGAAACATGGGACCAACAATTAACCTGTTGCGTTTATATTTTTGTTCAGTATTTGACTGCACCTGTACCTATAGGCCTGCTGCCCTGGGTGAAGCTGGTGGCTAACTTTGAGGCGCAGTACTCCTACATCACCAACGAGGGCAGTGTGTTCACCTTCCGCACCAACCTGGATGCCCCTCGTTACTGCCTGATCAACATTGACCTGGAGAAACCAGACAAGGACCACTGGAGGACCCTCCTACCCCAGCATGACAAGGACGTCCTGGGTAAGAGAACTTGAGCAGTGGTCTCAAATCCTCCCTCCGTTCTGAAGAGCTACAGGGTGTGCAGGATTTTGTTCCAGTCCACTACTAAAACAACTGATATGACCTAATACCTAATCCTTATGATGGTGATTAGTAGAATCAGATGTTTTTAGTGCTGGGCTGAAACGAAAACCAGAGTTTCGATTTGAAAATCCAGAATCAGGGATGGAGACCACTGGATTAAATATATACCGTGTGGTTAGGTTTAACCTTTTTAATTGACATATTCATGCTTCAGTCTATCAACCACAGTGAGTGGTAACTTCTCATCTTGGTTAACCAACCTTCGTCATATCATGAATTTAAAATAAAAAGTTAAACTTTTGCAAGTAAGGAAACTTTGACTCATGTATCACGTTTTAGAACAAAATACATCTGCAAGAGGTTTGTGACGTAGCAAGGTACTAGGTCGGCCCTCGGTCAAGTTCCTGGTTAACTAGATGTGCAGGTGTTGCATTGCATCAACCAATGTTTCACCATTGTTAAGTGCCTTCAGAAGGTATTCACACCCCTTGATTTTTTCCCCCCACATTTTGTTGTGTTATAGCCTGAATTTAAAATGGATTTTTTTTGTCACTGGCTAACACACAATATCCCATAATGTCAAAGTGGAATTATATTTTTAGAATTAAGTCAATAAGTATTCAACCCCTTTGTTATGGAAAGCCTAAATAAGTTCAGGAGTAAAAATGGTCTTAACACATCACATAATAAGTTGCATGGACTCCCTCTGTGTGCAAAAATAGTGTTTAATATAATAATAATAATATTTTTGAATGACTACCTCATCTCTGTACCCCACACATACAATTATCTATAAGGTCCCCCATTCGAGCAGTGGATTTCAAACACAGATTCAACCACAAAGGTTTTCCGATGCCTCCCAAATAATGGCACATATTGGTAGGTGGGTAAAAATAAAAAATAAAAGCAGACATTGAATATCCCTTTGAGCATGGTGAAGTTATTACTTACACTTTGGATGGTGTATCAATACACTAGTCACTACAAAGATACAGGCGTCCTTCCAAACTCAGTTGCTGGAAAGGAAGGAAACCGTTCAGGGATTTCACCATGAGGCCAATGGTGACAGTTACAGAGTTTAATGGCTGTGATAGGAGAAAACTGAGGGTAATCGTTATGGACTGGGGAATTTTTCAAGATAGAAAATAAACTTAAGATCTGCTTTTTGTGGGTCTTATATCCTCCCATTAGCGCTACATGAAATTGTCACTTTTGCGCTTGTTTATAAGGATACACCTCATATTGCCACCCCTACCACCTCAGCTCAAGTGAGCTGATGTTAGACAAAAAATTGCAGAATCTGGCGTTAGGGCTGGAAAGACGAGCATTTGACACTTGTGCCTCCTTCGCGCAAGCTGAAAATAAAGCTCTCATTCTGTCATTCTCTATCCATCCGTCTGTGCACTCACACTTAGAAATGTACACACAAACTCATACACGAGTATAACCTTAACTGCAGGTGTACACATACACACAAAAACGTCCCTTTTTCAGGACCCTGTCTTTCAAAGATAATTCGTAAAAATCCAAATAACTTTACAGATCTTCATTGTAAAAGATTTATACACTGTTTTCCATGCTTGTTCAATGAACCATAAACAATAATGAACAGACACTAACAGCTTACAGACGGTAGGCAATTAAGGTCACAGTTATGAAAACTTAGAACACTAAGAGGCCTTTCTACGGACTCTGAAAAAGACCAAAAAAAAGGTGCCCAGGGTCCCTGCTCATCTGCGTGAACCTGCCTTAGGCATGCTGCAAGGAGGCATGAGGACTGCAGATGTGGCCAGGTCCGTACCAAGACAGCACTGCAGGGAGACAGGATGGACAGCTGATCGTCCTCACAGTGGCAGACCACGTGTAACAACACCTGCACAGGATCGGTACATCCAAACATCACACCTGTGGGACAGGTACAGGATGGCAACAACAACTGAGTTACACCAGGAACCAGGAACGCACAATCCCTCCATCAGTGCTCAGACTGTCCGCAATAGGCTTAGAGAGGCTGGACTGAGGGCTTGTAGGCCTGTTGTCAGGCAGGTCCTCACCAGACATCACCGGCAACAATGTCGCCTATGGGCACAAACCCACCGTCGCTGGACCAGACAGGACTGGAAAAAAGTGCTCTTCAATGATGAGTCACATTTTTGTCTCACCAGGGGTGATGGTCGGATTTGCATTTATCGTCAAAGGAATGAGCTTTACACAGAGGCCTGTAATCTGGAGCAGGATCGATTTGGAGGTGGAGGGTCTTTCATGGTCTGGGGCGGTGTGTCACAGCATCATCAGACTGAGCTTGTTGTCATTGCAGGCAATCTCACCGCTGTGCGTTACAGGGAAGGCATCCTCCTCCCTCATGTGGTACCCTTCCTGCAGGCTCATCCTGACATGACCCTCCAGCATGACAATGCCACTAGCCATACTGCTCGTTCTGTGTGTGATTTCCTGCAAGACAGGAATGTCAATGTTCTGCCATGGCCAGCAAAGAGCCCGGATCTCAATCCCACTGAGCACGTCTGGGACCTGTTGGATCAGAGGGTGAGGGCTCGGGCCAATCCCCCCAGAAATGTCCGGGAACGTGCAGTTGCCTTGGTGGAAGAGTGGGGTAACATCTCACAGCAAGAACTGGCAAATCTGGTGCAGTCCATGAGGAGGAGATGCACTGCAGTGCGTAATGCAGCTGGTGGCCGCACCAAATACTGACTGTTACTTTTGATTTTGAGCCCCCCTTTGTTCAGGGACACATTATTGTGGCAAATTAATTACGGTCTTTGTAAGGATGGAACACAGTTCGCAATGAGCCAGGCGGCCCAAACTGTTGCATATACCCTGACTCTGTTTGCACTGAAACGCAAGAGAAGTGACACAATTTCCCTAGTAGATTTAAATAAATATATTTCTGTGTATTGATTTTAAGAAAGGCATTGATGTTTATGGTTAGGTACATTTGTGCAACGAATATCCTTTATTCCCCGAATGCGCTTTTGTTAAATCATCACCCTTTTGGCGAAGTTGAAACAGGCTCAGCATTGATTATATGCAACGCAGGACAAGCTAGTTAACCTATTTATATCATCAACCATGTGTAGTTAACTAGTGATTATGTGAAGATTGGTTGTTTTTTATAAGATAAGTTTAATGCTAGCTAGCAACTTACCTTGGCTCCTAGCTGCCCTCGCGTAACAGGTGGTCAGCCTGCCACACAGTCTCCTCGTGGATTGCAATGTAATCGTCCATAATCGGCGTCCAAAAAGGCCGATTAACGATTGTTATGAAAACTTGAAATCGGCCCTAATTAATCGGCCATGACGATTAATCGGTTGACCTCTACTAGAATGTCCAGTGTAGTTACTGTATCTTAGACAAAGTCCACTTGAGGTGAAAGGAGTCAGAGTTTGTGTTCCATGCTGTACAGAAGCAGACTGCCATCTGTTGGACAATAGAGAAACAGCAGTGTACTTTAACATTGAAAAATTAGCATACATGATAAACTAATTGAGCAGCGTAACAGATGGACTACAGTTAGTCAAGTGACAGTCCAGTACAGCATTGGTGTCCAAAGACCCATAAAAGGATGCACAACTCGTTCACAACTCGTGCATTAACACGAATGGGGTATGGCAGCCGACCTTACAGAGTTCCACTTCTTTCAGCAAAAAAACAAGAAACTGCAGCTGCTGTGGTGCTAAGGAACAAAAACACTGGACACTGGAAAATGGGAAAAACATTGCTTGGTCTGATGAATCCCAGTTCATGTTGTGTCACGCTGATGGGAGGACTAGGGTATGGAGAAAACCACGAGTACATGCGTCCATCATGCTGCGTGTCAACATTGCAGGCTGATGGTGTGATAGTGTGGGGTGTGATTTCATGGCACACCTTGGTTCCCTTGATAAAAGTGGAGCAACGTTTGCATGCCACAGGATATCTGAACATCATTACCTTCATGGCAGCAGTGTATCCATCTGCACATTTTTTCAGCAGGATAATGCCCCATGCCACAAGGCTAGGATTATCCAGGAATGGTTCCAAGAACATTACAGTAAATTCAGCTTACTGCAGTGGCCTGCCCAGTCACCAGATCTCAATCCAATTGAGCATCTGTGGGATGAGATGGAGCGAACTATTCAGAGTAGAGGTCCACTCCCAGCCAACTTGACACAACTGTGGGAAGCATTGGAGTCAACATGGTCCAGCGTCCCTGTGGAACCCTTTGACGCCTTGTGGAGTCCATGCCCCGACGTATCGAGGCTGTTCTGAGGACAAAGGGGGGTGCAACTCAATATTAGGAAGGTCTTCCTAATGTTTTGTACACTCAGTGTATATGCCAGGTTGTTGGTGCATTATGCTTTTGTTATAATGCTTCAAGTTTTTAAACAGAAATAAAATGACCTGCTGATATGCTCTTAAAGAAACCAATTAGCCTACATTGTGAGCATTTTCTCTGCGTTCCTATAGGCTCTGTGGCCTGTGTGAACCAGCACCACCTGCTGGTCAACTATGTCCATGACGTGAAGGACATCCTGCAGTTGTATGAGCTGTCCACTGGTGGTCTGGTCAGAGATCTGCCTCTGGACGTGGGCACTGTGGTGGGCCTCAGCTGTAAGAAGAAACACTCTGACTTCTTCTACAAGTTCACCTCCTTCACCACGCCAGGTACTGTACTGTCTCGCAAGGGGATACTCAACTTATTCAGCCTTAGATATATGAAAAGGAAATGTAATTTATTGGGACTAACCTATGGACGAGGCTGATGTTCATTGGCATAACCTGAAGTGTTTATGCCTCCTTTTTTTGTGCTTTCACCTAATTATGATTCATTAGGGTTAATATCCTCACTATGGAGTGACGGCTATCATTCAACACAAAGAAGACTCACTTTGAATACTACTGTTGGGTACCCTCTCTGCCAACTTTCTCTTCATCTCTAACCTTTGACCTCCTCATGACCTCAAACCCCTATGTGTCCGTGTCCCTCCCAGGTGTGATCTACCACTGTGACCTGAGCCAGGCGTCTCCAGAACCCACCGTGTTCAGACAGGTGGAGGTGAAGGGTATTCAACAGGAGGACTATGAGACCAACCAGGTATGACAACAGCAGAGTGCAAACTAAGCACAGTAACGCCTTATAGTATCTGGACAATCTCAGTATGATGACATTGTTGTGGGTTTCAGGTGTTTTACCCCAGTAAGGATGGAACTAAAATCCCCATGTTCCTGGTGCACGCCCGTGGTCTAAAGAAGGACGGATCACATCCTGTCTTCCTGTACGGATACGGAGGTTTTGAGAACTCCATCCAACCATACTACAAGTTAGTATCACAATGCATGAGTCTCAAGTGGAACGTTATGTATCTTTCCCCTCCAGGAATTCACAAGTATAATTCATCCAAATGATCTGTATTCTGTGTCGGTGGGATTTGAGTGACACCTGTCCGCTCTCTCTCTGTCTCTCTGTGTGGGTCTCTGTGTCTCTGTGCCTCTCTCTCTGTGCCTCTCTCTCTGTGCCTCTCTCTCTGTGCCTCTCTCTCTGTGCCTCTCTCTCTGTGCCTCTCTCTCTGTGCCTCTCTCTCCGTGCCTCTCTCTCCGTGTCTCTCTCTCTCTGTGTCTCTCTCTCTCTGTGTCTCTCTTTCTCTCTCTGTGTCTCTCTCTCTCTCTGTGTCTCTCTCTCTCTCTGTGTCTCTGTGTGTGTCAGTGTTCCGTACCTGCTGTTTGTCAGACACCTGGGGGGAATCCTGGCTGTAGCCAACATTAGAGGAGGAGGGGAGTACGGACAGACCTGGCACAAAGGTATTGTATCTTCACTGCATAAAGACACACAGAAATAGCTTGATTTAACCTAAAACTATGGGCTGTGATTCGCTAGTCTATTTTACGAGCACAGCTTTTCACCATTTTGCCTTCACCTTTCATCCTCGGGTGGAGCAAATAAGATGAGCAGGAAACTACTGTAGTTATGACTATTGAGATCCAGCCCCAGTTGCTCTGTAGCCCAGTTGATAGAGCATGGTGCTGCTTTGGCAGTTGCAACGCCAGGATAGTGGGTTCAATTCCCGGGTCCACCTGCACGTAAAATGTATGGATGGTTTGCATGCTTTGGTTAAAAATGTCTGCTAATATCTATAGACTATGGCTGTATCCTGTTGAGTTGAATTCTTATCTCTGTCTAGGTGGTACCCTGGGGAACAAGATGAATTGCTTTGATGACTTCCAGTGTGCAGCAGAGTATCTGATACAAGAGAACTACACCACAGCCAGCCGCATAGCCATCAACGGAGCCTCCAATGGGGGACTGCTCGTGGGTATGGAGAGGGGATGGGGAAGAGTGTCTGTGTGTGTGTGTTTTAAGACCGTCTTTCTAAATGGTCTCCTAGTTCGATCAGTCATTACTGTATTATCTGTTTTAATTTTTTTTATATCTTCAGTATGATTGTTAATTTAAAATCCATCCAATAGTAGTTAGCTACTTAGCTTAAATGAATACAGTGATTACGCAGCACATGAAACAGTAGTAAGCTACATGATTTAGAAAGACTGCCAACCATATGGCATTGTACAAACCCAACTAAAGTGTTCTTCCCAATTTTAATTGGCCATTTAGGCCAGATTGGATGTTGTGGTAGTGTGTGCGAGGGTCAAAGAGTGAGTTGGGTATGTTTTAAGAAGTATAATTATGCGTGTAACAAGTGTAAGACAGGTCTCTCTCTCTCACAACACACCGAGAATCTCACTGCCGATAGGTACTTATCACAGTAGGAGCCCGTTCCTTTACTTGCTAGAACAAAAGCAGAACATGCTGTGTGCCAACCCACCCTTATTAAAAAAAGATTGCAGTATGTTGCAAATACTGCATTCAAAATAACAGTTGATTGGATTTACTGCACTTTCACTGCACATTTTAAAACTGCATTTTTTTGTTCGTTGGTAAGAGCAGTAGCAACACCTACCAATTCAATTCTTGTTAGTGGACAACAACTTGACTTTGAGCCAGTCAGAGAGCACGAACCCCCACGTGGGGAAGCCAACAAAAAAGGGGGAAAAAAAGAGGGCATTGTCTCCACGGATGAGCCAGTCACACTTCATAGGCAACTTAGGCTATGGGATGGTAGCTAGCTATGTGCACAGGCGCAATGCACAAAACACTAAATACTTCCTCCAAGCTAGCGAACCACTGTAGCTATTATTAACGTTATAATTAAATCACAATGCGTTAGTTAGCTGCTGAGTTAGTGCAGTGTCCTTAGCTAGCTATTTAGTAATGTTGTGCTAGTAGCAAATATGCTAAACATTTTGCTATGGGCTGGCAGTATGGGATTATGGAGAGTGAATTAAATGTGTTCTTTGTCATCTTGCTAGGTAGTTATCTGGCTAGTATCAACAAGTGCTTTCTACAAAATAACAACATTAGCTCAGACAGCTTGGAATCGAGAACATAAGCAATACACATGGATATGTATTGCCAAACAACACTGCAGCCACTTCTTGGTTTGGAGTATTTTAACAAGGCTGAGTGACTGACGACTTCCAGTGCGGACACCGGTGTGTCTGAGATTTAACTCTTTCACTCACGCACACCCAGCGGCATGTGTGAACCAACGTCCGGACCTGTTCGGCTGTGCTGTGGCTGAAGTTGGGGTGATGGACATGCTCAAGTTCCACAAGTTCACCATCGGCCACGCCTGGACCACTGACTACGGCTGCGCAGACCACCCTGAGCAGTTCAAATGGCTCATTGAGTAAGTCGGGCATGCTCAATCACACACACACACTAAACATACATCACATACTGAACATAAACACAACTGCGTCTCTGCACATGCACTTCGTAATTTGTACAATAAATACATTCTCCCTCCCTCCTGTCCCCTCTCACCCTCAGGTACTCCCCTCTTCACAACCTCCCCCCTAACCCTCACGCTGGCGCTGCCTACCCTGCCATGCTCCTACTGACTGCCGACCATGACGACCGGGTGGTGCCCCTTCACACCCTGAAGTACTGTGCCACACTGCAGCACGGTGTGGGCAGCAGCCCCGGGCAGCGCCAGCCTCTCATGGTCAGGGTGGACACCCGCAGCGGTCACGGAGCGGGCAAGCCTACTGCTAAGGCCATCCTGGAGGATACTCACATCTTCTCCTTCATCGCCCAGACACTGGGGCTGAGCTGGAGAGAGTGAGGGAGGGAGGAGAAAAGGGGAAGGAAAAGGTAAAGGAAATTTGAGAAAAAGAGGAGTAGCGGTGAGAGATTAGCGGAGCCAGAGGAGGTTAGGAGAGAGGAATGGTGGAGGGAAATTTAAGGAGTGGAGGGAGGATGAGACAAGAGTAACTTGCACTGGGAAAACAGGTGGTGTTTGACAAACTGATACTGTACACTATAAAACCCCACAGTGGATGTGTCATAATACCCATAAAATCTAACAGTCAATCAGGGAAATGGTTCCAATCGTTTTTCCACCATTCATTTTAGAAACACTTCAAATAAGGGCTGTTTTGTGTAGGCCTACCCTGCTGTGATGTTTTGATAACTTATCAATATATTCACTTTATATCGTATAAATAAAAAGTTATTTCTACGATTGTTTTGCCAATTGTACATCATTTATCACTTTTTCCTGTAATGGATTTTTTTTGTGGGTAAGATTGCTTCCACTTGGTTCTCTAGGATGCACTTGTCCTCTATACCCAGTAGGTGGCAGTATGTTACAGTGGAATAGCTCTACGGAGCTTCACTTCCTGACTGTGCAACCTTAGCTGTCAGCCAGACTGCTAACAGTCCTCACCGATGACAGTCTTATCAAATAGCTACCCTATTCAGAGAAAACTAAGCACAAAATGTATACCTTGGCTTTCTCCATTGTGCCATCAACCATAGCCTGAACGTGTTTAGCTCTTTGAAAATGGACCCATTTCAAGGTCTTTCATTTTTATTAGCTGTAAATGTGTTTATACAAGTGCTCTCTCTGTATTGAAAGACAAGGCTAAATGAAAAACAGTGCTGTCGTTCGTTGCATTATATGGGGGTTCATTCAGTCGTGCTCAATTAATCTATTCAGTCTTTCAACTTCTTTATAACTGCAACCACAAATTGCAACTCCAGTCCTACCACACCATAATAGCAAGCTTAAGGGCGGCAGGCAGCCTAGTGGTTAAGACCGTTCGGCCAGTAACCGAGAGGTTGCTGGTTTGAATCCCCGAGCCAACTAGGTGAAAAATCTGCCGATGTGCCCGTGAGCAAAGCACTTCATGTTAATTGCTCCTGTAAGTCGATCTGGATAAGAGCGTCTGTTAAAATGCAAGGTGTCTGTCTTTTCTTGAATTTGTTTATACAGAGAACAGAGGTGAGCCATGTGACCCTAGCTAGCAGGAAGTGGCAATCTGTCGCACTGCTGGCTCAAACCCGCCCTTCGACCTTAAGGGACAATCAACGCCTCCAATTAGGCCTGGTTAAGGTTGACGAGCTCATTAGCATCTCTTAGGGGAGGGTGTAGGGGTCAGAGGTGGTACTGCCCTGGGCTCTGACAGGTATCGGTCTGTACCCCTCCAATATGCCACCCTGTAATTTGTCACAAGCCCTCTACACTCTTAGGACCAGGAGGGAGACCAGGGGTTCTGTGCCTCCCCATCTAATTTGTATCCAATCTAAGCTCCCCATCATCGCCTCTAACTCTGCAAACTTCCAGGGGTAGAATCTAATTCAGCAGCGTGACAGATGTTGTGGCCAATGGTGCGTGCAGTTCAGCTCCCTCGTTAGCACATTGAGTGGCACACCTGTTTTACTTATCACATTCCTACTTTCCCACTGAAGGGATTTTTAGGGAGGATGGAAAATTGCCATTTTGCACGCATGGCCGGGTTTTCAGTAAGCGCACATAGGCGGTTTGGTGACAGGTGCTGAATGGATGGGGCGGGTTTGGAGGTCATACAGTGACCCTGCCACATAAATCATCTAGAAAGACACTGAATCAGGGTGGGGACTAGGGTGGCGTGGAACTCATCACACAGGGGATTCAGAAATACAGGACGCAATTCAGCTATTGGCACTGTTGCACATGTAGGAAAGAAAGGGATTGACTATGGCTAAACAAGGTTGTTTAATTTAACCTGGGTGTATAGCAAATAACTTTACCTCTGTGGAATCTACCTGGTGTGATCTGAGCTTACACACATTCAGCTATTCCGCTCTTATCTTTTGCTCATTTCTTATTCCTTAAATCTTTCATCATTAACGCACACATCAGAAACATCAGCGCCACGTATTCCTCAATGCGCCTTATTCCCCCCCAAAACGGTTGGAAACACTGCCTAATTGAGCCCCTAGACCCGGGAAATTGCCAAATTTGTGCCGAGATGAATGGTCCTGGCATGGCTTTTTCGCCTAGCCAAATTAATTCTCTGGTGTGTCATGCGCCCCTACAAAGCCCATCCGTCAAAGGCTCCCTAATCGATTTATTCACAGACTCCCCCATCTGCCACCACTGCGCCTCTCGCTCAGTTCAGCTGGGGCCAGGGTCACGGCCCAGGTGGTGTTTTGTTGTTATGTCTACCAAGGTGTATTGTATGACAAGGATTGAAACATTTCCTTTTCATGTTATGTAGTTTTGCATTTAAGGGTTGATAGGGCAAAAGACTCATGGCGCTGGTAGAGGGTGGGTAGGGTGGCTGTGGCTTGGCCCCAATTTGACAGTCTGGACACAGTCTGGCGACTGGTGGGGCCTAATGGCGTTTTCATGAGCGGCCCCTCTGCCACTAAGGAATCCTAGCGACAGGCTGAGGGGAACATCTGCTGCCAAAAAGTCCCCTGAATTTAACCCTGCAAATAACCAGATACTCCACCCAGAAATGGGAGGTTAAGGCTTTGGTGATTTCACAGTGATTTGTAAAGTGATATAGTGCTGCGTGTATCTACCAAGCTCAGGTATCCATGAACAAGTAGACAATGAAAACAAAAGTTTAACAGATTCTGTTGGCCAATTGTATTTTACACATAATTTTCCAACTTTTAAAACGTTTAAAGCTTTTGAATGTAGCCCAATATGCTTCAATATTAGGGTAGGGTTTGTCTTGACGCACAAAGCAGAACACGTGTAATGTTCTGCTTTGACTGTTTACAATCTGTGAACAGTTAAGCATCAAGGGCACAAAGTTCCACTTCCCCCAAACAGAAAGAAAAGCCACTTTCCTGCAAGGTGCTCCGATGTTTAAAAATACTAATACCTTTACATTCCTATGCAGGCCCAGGTCTCTGCAGGTGAAAACAAGCTTTTCCTATTTGGTTAAAGAATATGAGTTGCAAACACTAGCAGAGCAACACAGCACTCTCTTTTTCATTACAACCCATTGAAAAAAAAGAGTGTCCCATATAATGGTAGTGGAGTAGCAACCAGGATTGCCCTCCGAGAAATAATTACAGCCTCTTATACAAAACCCCACAATATACCAGAGAGCCCTAGTCTCCTCCAAGGGCCACAATTGATGTTTGGTTTACGAGGGCCTCTTTATAAAGCAGCACTTCAATAAAGTATTTCATCCTATTTGTGAGACTAATATGGCCCAATACGATCCTCAATTACATATAAATGACACAGCAAATTGGAAAATTAGGAGGGGAGGGAAGGGTACATTTTTCCCAAACAGGGTAAAAACCAATTCATTAGGAGAGTGGATACAAGGGGCAGGGTTATTGTCTGTTCAAAAGCAGACGTTGAGCTTGGACACATTCATATAGTCTCTTTGAAGACGGACTGCTTTCTTTTCACTGTTTATAGTTCGCAATATATTACCTATAGGATAGTAACCTGAGAAGTTATAGTTCTGTAAATATATGCAGTGTAATTAGCAATTGAAACAGTGCATGAAAGCGGATTATGAGGAAAGACTATTGGGAGTTTTGAGTCTCGAGTCTGGACGACAGGTCCTTGGAATTGACAGTAGGCAACAAGGAATGGTACTTTGTGTGTAGACTATTCAGTAAAACATGAATATGGCCTATGTTAAAGTGTGTGTTAACGTTCTCTCATCTCTGGATATATAAACTAAAGAAAGGAGGATGAACGTGGGGTGATTAAGGGGCACCGTGGCACCCTTTGTCTTTCTACACTTCATGCCACTCCAAGCTATCCCTGCAGTGTCAAATATTATCCTCTTGGCTGTGACAATATCTTCTTAATGTCCTTCTATAGGGAGATGATTATAGACCTTATCTGTGCTTTGGATCGTCTGACACACACCTGTCTCTCCTGGCTTCACTGCAGTGGATGGGTCTCAGCAGATAACTGATGTAGAACTACAATGCTTTAGCAATGCTTTTAGCTGTATGTGTTTTTAAATCAAAGTGGGTGTTATGCAGAGGGAAATATACTGTGTGTTGTGAAAATATAGCATCTGACAATTGACTGTGTTGAGTCAAGAAACCTTACCCCTTGCACTGAAAAAATACATTAGCTAGGGGTTTCAACTGAATATAGTAGTTGGTTGTATGCTGCATGGGAGAGAGAGGGTCAGAACAGAATGTGGTAAACAACAGAGCTCGACACACACACACACACACACACACACACAGGTGGCTGCAGACAGTCCATCAGCGGGGCTGTCTCTGTGTTCTCAGTGGGTGCAGAACACCAGAACAGAACTGTGTGTACAGAAGTGCTGACCTTGCTGTAAGGAACGCCAACGGAAACCCTGTTTCACTGTCATGCATCAGAGAGTTGTCAACCTTGAGACCCCTGTTCCCGACTGGTCAGCCAGAAGACGTGAAAAGTGTCTTTAAGTGCATCCGTCTTCACCCCTATGCTGCCTGACCAATCCTCCAGAAAACAACTACGCATCATGTGTTCAGAGAGGGTTTATCACTGTCATGAATTCGGGACACTAACTAACATTTGGAAATGCACTGGAACAGTCAGTGGCGGACTGGGACAAAAATTCTGCATTTTAGCCACACCAGTGCACATCACCGCAAACGCAAACCCTAAAAGTCGCTGTCGCAAAGCGATGCAGTTGAGGTAGTAAGAAAACAGAGAAAGAAACTCACGCACACCGACACAGATCATGTAGCCTACTGCTGCCAGTTAGGGGGATTCAGGGGAACATTTAGACACTAGGTTCCTTGAAATATAGCCTAACAAGTCATTATATTGGCTCTTATAAACTGGGTGGTTCAAGCCCTGAATGCTGATTGGTTGACAGCCGTGGTATATCAGTATACCACAGGTATGACAAAACATGTATTTTTACTGCTCTAATTACGTTTGTAACCAGTATATAACAGCAATAAGGCACCTCTGGGGTTTGTGATAAATGGCCAATATACCACGGCTAAGGGCTGTGTCCAGGCACTCCGTGTTGTGTCGTGCATAAGAACAGCCCTTAGCTGTGGTACATTGGCTATATATTCGGACGTTTATAAGAAATCCTGCTATGCCCTCAGACGAACTATCAAACAAGCTAAGCATCAATACAGGATTAATATTGAATCCTACTACACCAGCTCTGACGCTTGTCGGATGTGGCAGGGCTTGAAAACTATTACTGACTACAAATGGAAACCCAGACACGAGCTGCCCAGTGACGCAAGCCTACCAGACGAGTTACATGCCTTTTATGCTCGCTTTGAGGCAAGCAACACTGAAGCATGTATGAGAGAACCAGCTGTTCTGGATGACTGTGTGATAAAGCTCTCGGTAGCCGATTTGAGCAAGACCTTTAAACATTCACAAAGCTGCAGGGCCAGACATATTACCAGGACGTGTACTCAAAGCAAGCGCGGACCAACTGGCAAGTGTCTTCACTGATATTTTCAACCTCTCCCTGACCGAGTCTGTAATACCTACATGTTTCAAGCAGACCACAATATTCCCTGTGCCCAAGGAAGTGAAGGTAACCTGCCTAAATGATTACCGCCCTTAGCACTCACATAGGTAGCCATGAAGTGCTTTGAAAGGCGGGTCATGGCTCACATCAACAGCATCCTCCCAGATACCCTAGACCCACTCTAATTCGCATACTTCCCAACAGATCCACAGACGACGCAATCTCAATCGCTCTCCACTCTGCCTTTTCCCACCTGAACATAAGGAACACCTATGTGAGAATGCTGTTCATTGACTACAGCTCAGCGTTCAACACCATAGTGCCCACGAAGTTCATCACTAAGCTAAGTACCCTGGGACATAACACCTCCCTCTGCAAAAGGGTAGGCAACAACACATCTGCCACGCTGATTCTCAACACTGGGGACCCTCAGGGGTGTGTACTTAGTCCCCTCCTGTACTCCTTGTTCACTCACGACTGCATGGCCAAACACGACTCCAATACCATCATTAAGTTTGCAGACGACACAACAGTGGTAGGCCTGATCACCGACAACGATGTGACAGTTTATAGGGAGGAGGACAGAGAACTGGCAGTGTGGTGCTAGGACAACAACCTCTCAATGTGAACAAGACAAAGGAGCTGATCGTGGACTACAGGAGAAGGCGGGCCAAACAGGCCCCCATTAACATCAACGTGGCTGTAGTGGAGCAGGTCGAGAGTTTAAAGTTCCTTGGTCACCAAGTTCCACATCACCAACGAACTATCATGGTCCAAGAGGTCACGACAAAACTTTTTCCCCCCCAGGAGACTGAAAAGATTTGGCATGGGTCCCCAGATCCTCAAAAAGTTCTGCAGCTGCACAATCGAGAGCATCCTGACTGGTTGCATCACTGCCTGGTATGGCAACTGCTCGGCATCTGACCGTAAGGCGCTACAGAGGGTAGTGCGTACGGCCCAGTATATCACTGGGGCCAAGCTTCCTGCCATCCAGGACCTATATAGTAGGCAGTGTCAGAGGAAAGTCCATAAACTCCAGTCACTCAAGTCACAGAATGTTCTCTGCTTTTTTTTGTCACTGGAGGCTGGAAAGTCCTGCCTATTTAATTCGCTGAAAGGCTCATCACTTCTTGGCAGAAATATATGTATACGCTCAACCGCACTGTCAAACAAAGGACAACGCTGGAAATCTATCAGCATCCACATAAACTACTCCTGGCATCGATCTATGACACTGAAGGTTTTTATATGGAATTCTATAGAATAAAACGCAAAGAGACTTCCAGTTCCTTAATGTATCCATTGGCTGTATTATACATGATATACAGTATTAAGGAACTGTCTCTCTCTCCTTCTCTCTCTCTCCATTTTCTTCTATTGAATTATTTGTAGGCTAATATTTAAACACTTATCTAAGTGGGCAGGGGGCACATGACATGCGCTAATTTGAAATATGTAGATAGGCTATTATAAGTCTACACTCCCTTGAACTTTTATCACATTTTGCTACATTAAAAATCTAAAAAGGGATTAAATTAGCTGTTTTTTCCCTACATGACCTACTCCACATTGTAAAAGTTAGAGAAAATGTACCAAATTAAGAAACATGAATAAAAACTTCAATATCATATTTTTATAAGTCCACCCCCCCTGAGTTAACCCCCGAAGGTTGATGTCCGCGCCCCAGCTTAAATCTAATTGGCATTCTAATAAAATCCTCATAAAAATCAGTCACTTTTAGCTAGAGATAGATTTTTTGTTGTTGCTTTGGATGCGTCTCAATCCACGGCATCCGCCTATGTCGCACTTCCGCATCTGCGGTGAAAGGTGACAGAGCGGTGTTTTGTCAGACCATGAGACATCCCGAAAATCGTCCTTCTCACGAAATCGTCTGTTTGTCCTACAAACTATTATGAAGAGATTCTGGAAAGACGACCCAAACACGATGGTGTTCTCCGTTTTGATCTACGACCCCCACAAGCGTCTTGGGACTCATCTGAAGTAGGTACAGCTGATCTACCAACTTCTGTCTTTAGCATCCCGACAGTTTACATTCGCATTTGCATTTTTTGTCATTTAGCAGAAACTCTTATCCACAGTGACTTACAGGAGCAAGTTTGGGCTACACACTAATGTGACCTCTCTGTGGAAAGGTGACTCTCACGAACACATACAGTACATGTCAGTTTTGCTCTAGGACGCCCAATGACCTCACAAGACTCGTCTGAAGGTCCCCCCAGTACCAGCTGAAAAAATGTATGAAAGTATATACAGTGGGGCAAAAAAGTATTTAGTCAACCACCAATTGTGCAAGTTCTCCCACTTAAAAAGGTGAGAGAGGCCTGTAATTTTCATCATAGGTACACTTCAACTATGACAGACAAAATGAGAAAAAAAATCCAGAAAATCACATTGTAGGATTTTTAATGAATTTATTTGCAGATTATGGTGGAAAATAAGTATTTGGTCACCTACAAACAAGCAAGATTTCTGGCTCTCACCGACCTGTAACTTCTTCTTTAAGAGGCTCCTTTGTCCTCCACTCGTTACCTGTATTAATGGCACCTGTTTGAACTTGTTATCAGTATAAAATACACCTGTCCACAACCTCAAACAGTCACACTCCAAACTCCACTATGGCCAAGACCAAAGAGCTGTCAAAGGACACCAGAAACAAAATTGTAGACCTGCACCAGGCTGGGAAGACTGAATCTACAATAGGTAAGCAGCTTGGTTTGAAGAAATCAACTGTGGGAGCAATTATTAGGAAATGGAAGACATACAAGACCACTGATAATCTCCCTCGATCTGGGGCTCCACGAAAGATCTCACCCCGTGGGGTCAAAATGATCACAAGAACGGTGAGCAAAAATCCCAGAACCACACGGGGGGACCTAGTGAATGACCTGCAGAGAGCTGGGACCAAAGTAACAAAGCCTACCATCAGCAAGGGCATTGAAGATGAAACGTGGCTGGGTCTTTCAGCATGACAATGATCCCAAACACACCGCCCGGGCAACGAAGGAGTGGCTTCGTAAGAAGCATTTCAAGGTCCTGGAGTGGCCTAGCCAGTCTCTAGATCTCAACCCCATATTCTTTGAATATGGAAGGGGTCTTAAAATTAAAAATCAAATGGCAAAATTATCCTTGGTATGACCTTCTTAAAACAATTCCACATAGCTTATTAGAACCCAGGGTTAGGTTTTCAGAAGACTGAGGTGGGTTTTCCTCTAACATTTTACCTGGGCTTTGCTCCTTTCATATTTATTTTGATCCTAACAAACTCCCCATTCCCTGCCGGTGACAAGCACACCCATAACATGATTCTGCCTCTGCTACCACTATATAATGTACACTGTAAATAACTAACTTACTAACATTTACAAATGTGGGAGTAATGTTTAATCAATAATGAGCAAACCGTTTGTAAATGCCTTATAAATGGTTTATTGTGGACCCTTAAAATAAATTGTTACCCTAGGGTGTGGCTGGGCCCAGTTCAGACAATGTGGTTCTGTGGTCTTCTGGTCCCAGTAATGTTTAGAAGCACAGACATCTCATCTGCTGCTGCAGCAGTCAGTAATAGTTATTCTTTATATAATAAAAATGTTTATTAATTCACAACTAGGATGTTGCTGGGCCCAGCACAGGCACTGTGGTCCCCTGGTCTTCTAGTACCAGTGCTGTGGGAAAGGATGCTTGGCTTAGCAGAGACAGCTCAGAGGTGAGTGCAGTGGAGGTAGGAGGAAAACAGAGAGACACAGATGTACTGGCAGTTCTATGTGTAATAGCAATTGACACTTAGGAGTGACAGACAGACCGAAACAGTGTGACAGCAGAGAAGATGCAGAGACAGACTGCACGACAGGGAGGCAACATTTTTAGTGGTGAGTTCTATCTCCAGTTGTGCTTTTACATGTTGTATTTTGTTTTAAACATGAGCTGGTTTAAAAGGAGGAGGACTATGTTTTTCCAGTCACTGGTATAGTAAAAGCTGAGGAACGCTGTGCTATAGTGTACTGGTCAATATGGACCGCGGTTCCCGAGGTGTGGCTAAAATGCCAGGGCTGAATTTTTGTCCCAGTCCGCCCCCGATTGTTCCAGTGCATTTCCCAATGTGAGTTAGTGTGCCTAATACATGACAATGATAAACCCTCTCTGAACACAGAAACGATGAGTGAGACAACATTGTCAATGACATTGGGAGGTTATATGCGTAACAGTGGAAGGTGAAGGATATTGATAGAGACCAGTGTGCACTGATTTATGATGATCATGCCAGCTAAACCACTTAAGATGTGAATTTATTGTACCACATAGAGTGCATATATTATTAAGGTCATATAGAAAAATGCTGTGAAATTTCCGGTTTAGTTGCTTGACTCACATGGATCTCAAATATGTCATCAGATGAACCCACTGATCCCTCCCCCTTCCTCAGTCTCTAACTAACATACAGAGAGACCAGCTGATGTCTCACATGTCAACCCTTACAATGTACATACCAGGCGGTGTTAAGCACACCCCTTACTGTAGTGGCCGAGGGTCACGTGAGTTGCAGAGGAGGGGCACTGTAAGGGCCACAGACGGCTAACCAGCTTGAGTCAGGGGTTCTGGACCGAGGCTCATGTCGACCAAACAACCCTGCTGGGCTCCCAGGAGCACCCAATCTCTCACACCATCTGCTGGGTTGTTTTTCCTCCTGCACTAGGGAAACTGGAGGGGGGAGTGGTCCAATTGACAGATGAAGGGCAGCCATTTTGGTTCTAGGCCAGAACACTCCTCCTCCTCCTCCATCCTGGTGCTGAGCGACTGTGTCTCAATCACTCAAACAGTGTTCATACACATGTCACGGGGCAATGAGTTGGTCCTGTCATGTTTGAGGGAGTTTGGTATTGGCATTCAAGGATTTGAATGGCAGGTTTGGGAAGAGTTGAGGCCCATCCTTCACAAGTGTAGGAATACAAAAAAAATAGTAGTAAGATGGCACTGTGAAGCTAACGACATTTTAGTGACCTTGCAAATGACAGGTGGTTACACTTGATGCTCAACATTAGACAACTACAAAACGCAATTTAACTCCATGAAATAAATCACTGTCATAATGCCAACTCTCACAAGGCACAAATTAAATAAATAAATGAATAAAAGTAATTTTGAGGCGCATTCAACTGTGCTACCACAAATTACTGAAAGGGCCTAAAGGCTTGACTCTACAAAACTTGTTTTATCTTTCGTTCAGGTAAATATTTGTGCATTCAATTTCATCCTATAGTTGTATAGAGTCAATATCCTGGCCTATGTAAAACATACGAGGTCTGTGAAATAGTACAGATACTAATAGAAATCAAACTGGATGGACTAAAAACAAGAAAAATAGAACTATTTTAAAATAAATTGTGTCTGTAAAATGTGTATAATATGTATAAACTAAAGGTAGAAGCCTAAGTGTTATTGTTTATTAGTTTACTCCAATTGGTGGAGGGGTGGTAGGGTTTGTTGGGAAAAATAAAGATATTTTCAACAATTAAAAAAGTATGTATATCTATACAGGTATGTGAATGTATATATGTTTACATGTATGGATATGTATATGGGTATATATATTTACCAAAATAACATATGGGGGATTGGAAACGATGCAGACAATTACATTGTTGCTTCCATCAATCTTTCCTCAATATTAAGCTGATCCACCCCTAAAATTAAAAAAAATCTATAAATAAATATCCTGGCCTGGGATATGAACAACGTCAAACAGTGGCACGACTCATGTAATAAGAAACTCCATGTCAGTTGTCTCCCTACACTCCTTATTGGGGTTGTGAAAAAGTCCCTTTAAAATGGTCCTCCTCACCTTGCTCCAGTCCCCCGAGACTCTATATAGTGCAGCTTACCCTATCTTCTGAGTAATCAAAGCAATAAGAGCTTTTACTCGTATCGGAACAAGACAAAAACTGCTTTATATATACACTGTACCTTCAACAGAAAGACTTCAAACGTTCCAGTCATTTGCATTGCAGGATTTTCCTTCCTTCTGTTTTTATTCAAAATGCTCTACTCTCGTCAGTGCAAATGCATATTACAGAGGAAGATGTAACACTGAATAATCCATTCTGAGATAATACATTTAAAAAATAATGTATTAAATAGTCTGACATAGAAGAAAGAAATATACGCTTCATGGTTTTATTGGGCTCCATGTCTGGAGAAAAAGGACCCACATTTCACCAGTCAGTTTAGTCATTGCTTTTGTAACCTAGTCTCTACAGAACACTCATTTTACAGGTTTGGAACAAGTCAAGTCACAGTTTGCAGCAGCATTACTTAATAATGTAGCTATAAATTACATGCTGGTTACCAAAGAAGTAAACAGCAACTTGGTAGGTCTCTTGGTAGCTGTCATTGTATTAAAAAATAAACACGTTGGTTTCTCCTTTTGGACCACCACAGAGTTTTCCTGTTAAAAGGAAAACCCAGCAGCTCTTTTATGAGAAAAGACTGCCACACATGATGTGAGTGTGCACAGAGGGCGGTTTGCGGAAGAATAAACATGTTATTCACAAGATTGCATTGAAATAGATAGCCCTGATCCAACACAACAACACATGATGCTTCAAATTATTTCCCGTCCTATATACAGTAGGCATACTACTCAGAGCCAATAAACACACGAATATCAACTCAGTCAGGTGTGGCATCATATACCCCACTGTGTGCAACCTGCTGATATGAATGCGACCCCAGTTAGGTTGTATAAATGTTTTTATTTGTTCGAGAATGATGCCTGGGGCTACATGTTCCGATAGGTAACGTATGTCAAAGGGGGGTTTGGCAAATTGGGGTGTTGCGAGATGACCTTGTTGGTTTTGGCAGAGACGGCTTTCTTTCAAAATGATAAATACATTAAAACAAAATGAGCATAGAATGGACAGAAACCTACCTCCGTGTGGCCTTGGGGTGTGATGGATGGAGAGCCTCCTGCGGTGGATATTTTCGCGCGCTCGCCATGGTGCTGGCGCGTGCAGTAGGCGACATGTCGTGATGAAGGTCATCTGAAATTGAAGTGTCCAATTCACGTTGTGAAATGGAACAACTTTTGTCACCATGGACAATAATGAGGGAAAAAAATACAAACGCTGTTTTAGCTAATTTTCTAAAACCTCGCTGAATGAAAAGGATCTAAACTTTTTGGCAGACCCGGCGCCAGAACCAATCAGTTGGACGGGCCTTTGATTTCCATAGGCAGACCCGGCGCCAGAACCAATCAGTTGGACGGGCCTTTGATTTCCATAGGCAGACCCGGCGCCAGAACCAATCAGTTGGACGGGCCTTTGATTTCCATAGGCAGACCCGGCGCCAAAACCAATCAGTTGGACGGGCCTTTGATTTCCATAGGCAGACCCGGCGCCAGAACCAATCAGTTGGACGGGCCTTTGATTTCCATAGGCAGACCCGGCGCCAGAACCAATCAGTTGGACGGGCCTTTGATTTCCATATCAGACCCGGCGCCAGAACCAATCAGTTGGACGGGCCTTTGATTTCCATAGGCAGACCCGGCGCCAGAACCAATCAGTTGGACGGGCCTTTGATTTCCATAGGCAGACCCGGCGCCAGAACCAATCAGTTGGACGGGCCTTTGATTTCCATAGGCAGACCCGGCGCCAGAACCAATCAGTTGGACGGGCCTTTGATTTCCATATCAGACCCGGCGCCAGAACCAATCAGTTGGACGGGCCTTTGATTTCCATAGACAGACCCGGCGCCAGAACCAATCAGTTGGACGGGCCTTTGATTTCCATAGGCAGACCCGGCGCCAGAACCAATCAGTTGGACGGGCCTTTGATTTCCATAGGCAGATCCGGCGCCAGAACCAATCAGTTGGACGGGCCTTTGATTTCCATAGGCAGACCCGGCGCCAGAACCAATCAGTTGGACGGGCCTTTGATTTCCATAGGCAGACCCGGCGCCAGAACCAATCAGTTGGACGGGCCTTTGATTTCCATAGGCAGACCCGGCGCCAGAACCAATCAGTTGGACGGGCCTTTGATTTCCATAGGCAGACCCGGCGCCAGAACCAATCAGTTGGACGGGCCTTTGATTTCCATAGGCAGACCCGGCGCCAGAACCAATCAGTTGGACGGGCCTTTGATTTCCATAGGCAGACCCATTTTTTTCCGCAGGATTTCCAATGTGTGCGCGGTTCCTGGGACTGAAAGACCTCTCGGCAGAGGAGTTGCATGGAGTATTTTCACAAACCGTACCACCGTCACACCTCATAGAGCCTTAGAAGGGAGATATGGAGATTTGAAGGAAGTAGTGGGAGTTTTGGGGTTTTGGTTTTGTCAATGTGTTAATTTAAATTGTTTTATTTGGGGTGGATTCATTTTTCCTATCACGTATGGGTTTTATTTTTGCCTTGGTTTGTTCAACCCCGTTCAGGTGGTGTCGGTAATGCACATTTTTGTGTTGTAGTCTGCCATAAAACCCAGGAAAGAAGAACAGCCAGTTCAGTTTGAGAGAGCTCTCCATCCGAAAAACTGTGATCAGGTAAAGTATGTATATATATATATATATACATATATATATATATATCTCAATTTCTTTTTTGTATTCTAACAATTTAGTTATAGAAACATGATGCCATCAATGCAAGCTGGAAAAGGACTCCCAACTTATAACACAGCTAGCTGGCTAATAGATCTGTTGCTAGCTATACAGGAGCTGATAGCTTTAGTGTCCACATACTTTTGGTCATGTTGTGTATAATCATGCAAAAAAATATTTTACTCACTGACAGAGCGATAGCTAATTTAACACACATTTATAGTAGCTGGCTAGGCTAGTTGAACTGTAACATTAGCTAGCTTTCGATAAATTGGCTAAATGGTCAACAAAGTTACCACTTTATACGATCAAGACAATTCGTATTGCATGCTCCATATTTCAAGTGCACTCAAAAAACAGATATTTATCTTATTTCAGTCTTTGAGAGCTAGCTACAGTATCTGTTCCTCTTCATCAGACCGCAGCTTGCGTTTTCACAAAAGGCTGTGTTTACATCGTAGCTAGAAGCAGGCTATTGCCTGCCTTCATTGTGTTGGTTATGTACTGGAGTTCTGATTGGTTCCAAGTTTAGCAGTTTGGCAAATTTCCCTGTGTTGAAATATACTTTTTATGAGAAAAAGTGCAATAATTGAAGTTGCCAACACATTTCATAGGCATCATAAGAATGATTTACTGTCATATACAAAAAAACATCTCCCATGGCGGGGTTCGACCAACTTCAACTTCGGCCCACCACCTAGTAAGGCCTATAGCACAGATAGAACAATGAGCCAGATATTTCACCGGATGTGTAAATGTGAAGCATCCGGTTGGCGTTTCCACAGACTACCAAATATGGTGATGAGAGAAAGTCCAGTGGCCGGCAGTGGGAAAAGATGGAGCGAGATTGATTTTGGACTTATTCTGCAAATATTCTCATTGATGAAACATTTGATCTCCATACAGTTTTCTTTTTCCAAAACTAAAATCTCTAACAAACAGATTGGACTGCATTTTGTAGACTTTACCCTTTGCCAAAGTTTCAAAAATGGTGTTGTGTAGAAGGAGTGCAAGGGCGAATTGAGTTACTGCACACACGCACTTCACAGAGTAGGTGTTCCCTTCTTTTTCTTGTTATTCTTCGGGATTGAGTTGGCGGATCCCATTCAACCATCACCTACTGTACTGGAGTGCAGGGGTGCAACGTTGGTTTTAGAAGTGGGGGGGACATAATCTGGCAGGGGGTTCTCCCCCAGATTTTTGGGGGGGCATCGGAAGCTAATTTCCTACATTTCTACACAATCCAATATGACCCATGGCCCTTCTAGCCGTCCCTATTTAGAACAATAAAAAAATAAAAAAATGCCCCCAGTCATCAAGCTAGGTAAGAGATCATTATTAAATATGTTTAAGTGGTAAGACTGAACTAGATAAAAGGTAATTCAATAATCAATATTGTGTTTAACTAATAGCCTAACAAATCTAACAACTCTTAAAAAATGACTTTGATTGCCTTTGTTGTTGAGGATATGGCAGATATACGCCCCCTTTGGAGAGATTGGGTACCCCTAGTAAACTGGAAAAAAAATCTTTCAAAAATTGTTAATATATGCAAATAAAAATTATTATTGGATAGAAAACACTCTAAAGATTCTAAAACCGTTGGAATTATGTCTGTAAGTATAGCAGAACTCACAGGGCAGGCATTCTTCCAAACTAGTTTCTGTGGCCATGAAAGTTGGAGCAACTTTGACGTCATGCCCCCACCCCTCCCAACCAGCTATGATTCTGGGGACACTTTCTATCTCTTCCGCTAGATGTCCTCTTTCATTAGAGCTTCAAACCGTTCAAATCGCGCGAGAATTGACCCTATGGGAGTGAAATTAGTGCGTGCCACGAGAGAATAGGCTGTGCGTATGGGCGCGAATTGGTCACAGTCATTCCTTTGTTTCCAGCACTGAAGAGAAGGGCAGACGATGGGCGATTGAATTGAAGTTTGTTTTGCACGTCTAAAACATCATAAAGCTTGCTTCTGCACTTAGTTTGACCTGTTTAGTCGACATATAATGTGTAATTTTGAAGTTTTGATGCGCAACTTATCCGGACCAGAGGACGTTTTGGGTGCATTTCAGCTGATGTTATTAGCAGTAGCTAATACAAAGACGCAAGACTTGAAACCAAACGATGTATTGGGTAAGTATGAAGCCTTCCAGAACATTCTGAACGAAGACCATCGAAGGTAAGGGAATATTTATGCTTAAATCTGTGTTTCTGTTGACTCCAACATTACGTGGAAATGTAGCTTGGAACTGAGCGCTGTCTCACAATATGGAATAGTGTGCGATTTCTGTAACGTTAAAAATAAATCTAACACAGCGGTTGCATAAAGAAGCAGTGTATCTTTCTAACTATATGTAGAACATGTATATTTAGTCAAAGTTTATGATGTCTATTTTACGTTATCTTGCCGCGCTACATAGATTTCCTGCGGGCGTTTTTGAGTAATTTCTGAAGGTGAACTCACTGTAAATGGACATTTATGGATATAAATGGCATATTATTGAAAAAAAAAAATATGTACTGTGTAATATGTCATATTACTGTCATCTGATGAAGATTTTCAAAAGGTTAGTGAGCGATTTATTTTTTAATCCTGCGTTTGTTGATTGCATGTTTTGGCTATTGAAATGAGCTGTGTCTGGTGGTGGTTTTACATATATATGTGCTATGTTTTCGCCGTAAAACATTTTAGAAATCTGACTTGCTGGCTAAATGAACAAGATGTTTATCTTTCATTTGAGCTATTGGACTTGTTAATGTGTGGAGGTTAAATATTTTTAAGAATATTTTTGCGTTCCATGCGCCACCGTTCCAGCTGCACGTGGGAGGGTTGATTCCCAATTGGGAACCAGTATCGTAGACAGGTTAAGACATCCTCTGTATCAAATTTCAGCCAGACTGTCCAGCGAGCCCAAGCCACCAGCCCACCTGCTCCCACCATTCTAGTCAATACCTAAACAATTTGGTATTTTATTTTCCCAAGGAAAAGGTTTGGAAACAAAGGTTAAAAAAAAAACAACATACAATTTTGTCGAGTTATGTATCACTAGATTTGATTTATTACAAGATTAAGGTTATACTGGGCAACTTTCATAAGGTCTGGATGCCTTATATGGAATACAACGCGACAAAAGGAGTATACATTAACACACAGAAACAGCACATCCTTCATAAAATTACTCCCATAGGCCTAATAGTATTGTAGAGCTCTTTCTACTTGCACACTACAGTATTTAGCTGGATCACCCTGTCCTGTCCCTAGTGGTCCACCACCCTGCAGCACCACAACACACCCCACTCAGCTTTAGGATCTTAGTAAAACATTCACTTATTGGTTTTGGGTGTGTTAGGCCAAGGCCAGCGTGACAACCCACAGGATGGCAGACCCCCAGGGCCCGGACTGAGCAGCCAAGCAGCTAGGGATTGCCTAAATAGGTATCTCCCCTGGCGTGGGCATGTTTTCAATACAGACTCCTTTTGTCGCGTTGTATTCCATATAAGGCATCCAGACCTTATGAAAGTTCCCCAGTATAACCTTAATCTTGTAATAAATCAAATCTAGTGATACATAACTCGACATTTCTGCCATCCAATGGGACATTGTGGGAGGATAACCAACCTTCCAATTAATGGCAATGCATTTCTTAAATGTTTCGTTAAACAGTTTCATTTGATAACAGTCTCCGGTATCAACGTTCACAAGCAAACAAAAATAGGGAAAAGGGAGAATCTGTAGACATGCTGAGATAAAAGACATACAGTGAGTTGCAAAAGTGTTCACCCCCTTGGCGTTTTCCCTACTTTGTTGCCTTACAACTTGCAAATTAAATATACATTTATTTGGATTTAATGTAATGGACATACACAAAATAGTCCAAATTAGTGAAGTGAAATGAAAAAAAATTACTTGCTTCAAAATTTAAAAAAGAAAACGGAAAAGTGGTGCGTGCATATGTATTCACCCCCTTTGCTATGAAGCCCCTAAATAAGATATTGTGCAACCAATTACCTTCAGAAGTCACATAATTCATTAAATAAAGTCCACCTGTGTGCAATCTAAGAGTCACATGATCTGTCACATGATCACAGTATATATGCACCTGTTCTGAAAGGCCCCAGAGTCTGCAACACCACTAAGCAAGGGGCCCCACTAGCAAGCGGGACCATGAAGACCAAGGAGCTCTCCAGACAGGTCAGTGACAAAGTTGGGGAGAAGTACAGATCAGGGTTGGGTTGTAAAAAAATATCCCAAACTTTGAACATCCCACGGAGCACCATTAAATCCATTATTAAAAAATGGAAAGAATATGGCACCACAACACACCTGCCAAGAGAAGGCCGCCCACCAAAACTCACAGACCAGACAAGGAGGGCATTAATGAGAGAGGCAACAAAGAGACCAAAGATAACCCTGAAGGAGCTGCAAAGCTCCACAGCGGAGATTGGAGTATCTGTCCATAGGACCACTTTAAGCCTTACACTCCACAGGGCTGGGCTTTATGGAAGAGTGGCCAGAGGAGAAGAGAAGAGGCACATTTGGTGTTCGCCAAATGGCATGTGGGAGACTCCCCAAACATATGGAAGAAGGTACTCTGGTCAGATGAGACTAAAATTGAGCTTTTTGGCCATCAAGGAAAACGCTATGTCTGGCGCAAACCCAACACCTCTCATCACCCGAGAATACCATCCCATCATCATGCTGTGGGGATGTTTTTCATCGGCAGGGACTGGAAAACTGGTCAGAATTGAAGGAATGATGGATGGCAGAGAAAGAGCGCAACACCAACAGCAGCTGCCTCTGTTCAACGTTCCCATGCTGGTCCAGCCAGCCTTTCAGAAGCGATGCCTTCACACAGCCTGTCCTCCTGCTCTGAGGTGTCGGCGCGGTCCTAAATACAGCCGACTGAAACCTCTAAACAGCCTATCCGACCGCTCTAAGGAGTCGGCATTGTCCTAAAGCACACTGATGCCGTTTTTGGTATCACAGTACAATTGTCACGCTGGTATAAAATATTTGGAGACAGGTGCAGGAATACACAATAGGGGTTTTTAATACACCCAAAACAAACACATATACAAAAACACTGGGCTGTACCCAAACAAAAGAGCGAGGGTAAACCTTGTTGAACGACACGGGACGATACCCGTAATACACAATTTATAAAGCACGCAGCATTACAGCTGCACCAACGCATAGGTACTCACACAACCAACGGACATGGGAACAATAACCGAAAAAAGACAGAGGGAACAGAGGGCACACACTGTAGACGGAGCGGCCTTCTGGTCAGACTTCGGAGGCGTGCTCACCACCCACCGCTTCCAAGTATTTTATTCGCTAATGTCCAGTCTCTAGATAACAAGGTAGACGAAGGGCTGGGGCTGCTTTTGTGGGAGCTAAACTCATGACTATGATAACATTTCCATTATTAGCAGCATCTAGACTGTCCACTTTGAAGAGCTGAGACAGAATGGCTATATAAGGAATGGAACATATAGGACCAGGGCCCCGCTACCATTATAACCTAGACAGCTGTCAGATGTGGGAGTTAACAAGCAAGAACTGAGACGGAAAGACAATGGTGGAGAAAGGTCAAGGGAAGCTATTTTCATATAGAGGGAGGGGATTCTATACGTTATGCAAAGACGGAATACAATAAAAGCAGGGCTCTGTGATATGAGATTGTGGCTGTTTCATGGAATTGCTCGGTTCTGTTACTTTGTAATAAAGTCTAACTGAATCTACAGGTTCCGGGATCTGTGCAAATATTTGACTCAAGATTTTCCACAACACTTTCCAGAGAGACATCTGGGATTGTAACATACTCTGTTTAACCTCTCTGGGATATGCCAGTAAAAATGCAGAGCGCCAAATTCAAATAAATTACTGTAAAAATCTTTCATGAAATCACACATGTAAGATATCAAATTAAAGCTACACTTGTTGTGAATCCAGTCAACATGTCAGATTTCAAAAAAGCTTTTCGGCGAAAGCAAACGATGCTATTATCTGAGGATAGCACCTCCGTAAACAAAGAGAGAAAACATTTTTCAACCCTGCAGGCGCGACACAAAATGCAGAAATAAAAATAAAAATCATGTCTTACCTTTGACGAGCTTCTTTTGTTGGCACTCTAATATGTCCCATAACCATCACAAATGGTCCTTTTGTTTGATTAATTCCATCGATATATATCCAAAATGTCCATTTATTTGGCGAGTTTGATCCAGATAAACACCGGTTCCAACTTGCTCAACGTGACTACAAAATATCTCAAAGTTACCTGTAAACTTTGCCAAAACATTTCAAACTACTTTTGTAATACAACTTTAGGTATTTTTTAAAGTAAATAGTCAATACAATTGAAGATGGGATGATCTGTGTTCAATACAGGAAGAAAACAAACTGACGCTACCTTTCTGGTTATGCGCCTCTATCTAACATGCTGACCAGAGAGGACAAGTCGCGTGCGCGAGCAACCCAAATTAAATTTAGAAATCCATGTTATTCAATTCACCCACACCGCTCGCGCGCACCAACGAGCGTCTGCGACACCAAGGGCTAAAATAGAAGTCATTCCTATTTCTGACGCAGATCACGCTGAAAGTCCTGCCTCTCCCATCTCCTCATTGCTTTATAGAAGCAGGTACTCACGTGCCATCTCCTCATTGGTTATACCCACGTCGGTGACTGAAAGACGAACTGTTTTATCGGTAGTTGTGGTAAAACAATGACATTTTAGATGCAATCACTATATAAGTTAAACGATGAAAAAGCCTGGAAGGAGGAGAGAACTAGAAACGATTTGGTTGGCCGTTTTACGTGTGGATGAATTGTCGAAGTAGAGGTCCTTGTGCGTTTCAGGTAAAATAACAACTCAATGTTTATATCCCAGGACAAATTAGCTAGCAACAGCAAGCTAGCTAAATAGGACAAATTTACGTTAGCTAGCAAGCGCAAGCTAACTAGCTAAATTGCCATACATGTTCAATGATTTTCAACCTGTCCCCAAATTAATGCCATTGGTTCAGAGTTTGTTTTGATATTTTAACCTGCGTGTCGTGATCGCTTTTGGTGTGGGGGGCAAAACGGCGCACACGATGGCGCACACACGCTGCCGGTTTGGGTTCCGTGTAACAGTACACTTGAAGTGACCCTCGTTTTGAACAGGGCTACTTCTTCATTACACAAAGGAAAAACCTCAACCAATTTCTAAAGACGGGTGCCATCCAGTGGAAGCGGTAGGAACTGCACGAAGGTCCCTTAAAAATCTGAATGAATGAAATGAAATGACAACTCATTGAAAAGAGAGTGACCTCAAAAAAAAATCTGAATGGTTTGTCCTCGGGGTTTCGCCTGCTACATAAGTTCTGTTATAGTCACAGACATGATTCAAACAGTTTTAGAAACTTCAGACTGTTTATGCATATCTTATCTTCTGGGGATGAGTAGCAGGCAGTTGAATTTGGGCATGCATTTCATCCGGGAGTGAAACCAAGAAGTTAACGGAAACATGGCTCTCTGGGGACATGCTGTCGGAGTCGGTACAGCCACCGTCTGTGCGTCGCGCAGACAGGAATAAACATCTCGCATGGAAGAAGAAGGGCGTATGTTTCATGATTAACTACTCGTGGTGTTATTTTAACAGCATACAGGAACTCAAGTCCTTCTGTTCACCGGACCTCACAATCAAATGCAGTCCATATTATCTCCCAAGATAATTCTCACGGTTATTGTCACTGCAGGGTATATCCCCAAGCTGACACCACGGTGTCCCTCAAGGAACTCCACTGGACTCTATGCAAACTGGAAACCATATATCGGAGGCTGCATTTATTGTAGCTGGGGATTTTAACAGAGAAAATTTGAGAACAAGACTGCCTAAATTCTATCAGCATATCGATTGTAGTACTCGGGCTGCCAAAACACTGGATCACTGCTACTCTAACTACCGCAATGCATACAAGGACCTCCCCCGCCATCCGTTCGGGCAATTCCGACCACAACTCCATTTTGCTTCTCCCCTCCTATCGGCAGAAACTCAAGCAGGATGTACCCGTGACTAGGACCATTCAACGCTGGTCTGACCAATCGGAATCCACGCTTCAAGACTGTTTTGATCATGCGGACTGGGACATGTCCAGGTAGCCTCAGAGAACAATATAGATTTATACGCTGATTCAGTGAGTGAGTTTATAAGGAAGTGCATAGGAGATGTTGTTTCCACTGAAAAACCTACCCTAACCAGAAACAGTGGATAGCTGGCGGAATTCACGCAAAACTGAAAGCGCAAACCACGGAAAGATGACCGGGAATATGGCAGAATACAAACAGTGTAGTTTTTCCCTCCGCAAGGCAATCAAACAAGCGAAACGTCAGTGTAGGGACAAAGTGGAGTCGCAATTCAACGGCTCAGACACGAGACATATGTGACAGGGTCTATAGACAATCACGGACTACAAAAAGAAAACCAGTCACTTCACGGACATCAACGTCTTGCTTCCAGACAAACTAAACACCTTCTTTGCCCGCTTTGAGGATATACAGTGCCACCGACGCGGCCTGCTACCAAGGACTGCAGACCCCCCCTCTCCTTCTTTGTGGCCGACATTTAAACGTATTAACCCTCACAAGGCTGCCGGCCCAGACGGCATCCCTAGCCGCGTCCTCAGAGCATGCGCAGACCAGCTGGCTGGTGTGTCTACGGACATACTCAATCTCACCCTATCCCAGTCTGCTGTCCCCACATGCTTCAAGATGGTCACCATTGTTCCTGTACCCAAGAAGGCAAAGGTAACTGAACTGAATGACTATCGCCCCTTAGCACCCACTTCTGTCATCATGAAGTGCTTTCAGAGACTAGTCAAGGATCATATCACCTCCACCTTACCTGTCACCCTAGACCCACTGCAATTTGCATACCGCCCCAATAGGTCCACAGACGATGCAATCACCATCACACTGCACACTGCCCTATCCCATCTGGACAAGAGGAATACCTATATAAGAATGCTGTTCATTGACTACAGCTTTGTATTCAACACCATAGTACCCTCCAAGCTCATCATTAACTTGAGGCCTTGGGTCTCAACCCCACCCTGTGTGATTGGTCCATGGACTTTCTGACTGGCCGCCCCCAGGTGTTGAAGGTAGGAAATAACATCTCCACTTCGCTGAGCCTCCAACTCAAACATCAAGCTTGAAGACGACACAATAGTAGTGGGCTGGATTACAAACAACAATGAGACAGCCTACAGGGAGGAGGTGAGGGCACTTGGAGTGCAGTGTCAAGAAAACAACATCTCACTCAACGTCAAAAAAACATAGGAGATGATAGTTTACTTTAGGAAACAGCAGAGGAAGCACCCCCTATCCACATCGACGGGACAGCAGTGGAGAAGGTGGAAAGTTTCAAGTTCCTCAGTGTACACATCATGGATACACTGAAATGGTCCACCCTCACAGACAGTGTGGTGAAGAAGGCGCTACAGCGCCTCTTCTACCTCAGGAGGCTGAAGAAATGTGTCTTGTGACCTAAAACCCTCACAAACTTCTACAGATTCACAATTGAGAGCATCCTGTCAGGCTGTATCACCGCCTGGTACGGCAACTGCACCTCCCACAACCACAGGGCTCTCCAGAGGGCGGTGCGGTCTGCACAACACATCACCGGGGGCAAATTCAATCAAATTCAATCAATCCCTATCCCAGTCTGTTGTTCCCACATGCTTCAAGAGGACCACCATTGTTCCTGTTCCCAAGAAAGCTAAGGTAACTGAGCTAAACGACTACCGCCCCGTAGCACTCACTTCCGTCATCATGAAGTGCTTTGAGAGACTAGTCAAGGACCATATCACCTCCACCCTACCTGACACCCTAGACCCACTCCAATTTGCTTACCGCCCAAATAGGTCCACAGACGATGCAATCTCAACCACACTGCACACTGCCCTAACCCATCTGGACAAGAGGAATACCTATGTGAGAATGCTGTTCATCGACTACAGCTCGGCATTTAACACCATAGTGCCCTCCAAGCTCGTCATCAAGCTCGAGACCCTGGGTCTCGACCCCGCCCTGTGCAACTGGGAACTGGACTTCCTGACGGGCCGCCCCCAGGTGGTGAGGGTAGGCAACAACATTTCCACCCCGCTGATCCTCAACACTGGGGCCCCACAAGGGTGCGTTCTGAGCCCTCTCCTGTACTCCCTGTTCACCCACGACTGCGTGGCCACGCACGCCTCCAACTCAATCATCAAGTTTGCGGACGACACAACAGTGGTAGGCTTGATTACCAACAACGATGAGACGGCCTACAGGGAGGAGGTGAGGGCCCTCGGAGTGTAGTGTCAGGAAAATAACCTCACACTCAACGTCAACAAAACTAAGGAGATGATTGTAGACTTCAGGAAACAGCAGAGGGAACACCCCCCTATCCACATCGATGGAACAGTAGTGGAGAGGGTAGTAAGTTTAAGTTCCTCGGCGTACACATCACAGACAAACTGAATTGGTCCACCCATACAGACAGCATCGTGAAGAAGGCGCAGCAGCGCCTCTTCCACCTCAGGAGGCTTAAGAAATTCGGCTTGTCACCAAAAGCACTCACAAACTTCTACAGATGCACAATCGAGAGCATCCTGTCGGGCTGTATCACCGCCTGGTACGGCAACTGCTCCGCCCACAACCGTAAGGCTCTCCAGAGGGTAGTGAGGTCTGCACAACGCATCACCGGGGGCAAACTACCTGCCCTCCAGGACACCTACACCACCCGATGTCACAGGAAGGCCATAAAGATCATCAAGGACAACAATCACCCGAGCCACTGCCTGTTCACCCCGCTATCATCCAGAAGGCGAGGTCAGTACAGGTGCATCAAAGCTGGGACCGAGAGACTGAAAAATAGCTTCTATCTCAAGGCCATCAGACTGTTAAACAGCCACCACTAACATTGAGTGGCTGCTGCCAACACACTGACTCAACTCCAGCCACTTTAATAATGGGAATTGATGGGAAATTATGTAAAATATATCACTAGCCACTTTAAACAATGCTACCTAATATAATGTTTACATACCCTACATTATTCATCTCATATGTATGTGTATATACTGTACTCTATATCATCTACTGCATATTTGTGTAATACATGTATCACTAGCCACTTTAACTATGCCACTTTGTTTACATACTCATCTCATATGTATATACTGCACTCAATACCATCTACTGTATCTTGCCTATGCCGCTCTGTACCATCACTCATTCATATATCTTTATGTACATATTCTTTATCCCCTTACACTTGTGTCTATAAGGTATTAGTTTGGAATTGTTAGCTAGATTACTTGTTGGTTATTACTGCATTGTCGGAACTAGAAGTACAAGCATTTCGCTACACTCGCATTAACATCTGCTAACCATGTGTATGTGACAAATAACATTTGATTTGATTTGAAACTACTTGCCCTCCAGGACACCTATAGCACACGATGACACAGGTAAGCCAAAAAGATCATCAAGAAAAACAACCACCCGAGCCACTGCCTGTTTACCACGCTACCATCCAGAAGGCGAGGTCAGTACGGGTACATCAAAGCTGGGACCGAGAGACTGAAAAATAGCTTCTATCCCAAGGCCATCAGACTGTTAAACAGCCATCCCTAACACCAGGAGACTGCTGCCTACATACAGACTTGAAATCATTGGCCACTCTAACAAATGGATCACTAGTCACATTAATAATGATGTTTACATATCTTGCACTACTCATCCTAGAAGTATATACTGTATTTTATACCATCTATTGCATCTCATCTATGCCGGTCGGTCATGACCCATCCATATATTTATATGTACATATTCTTCTTCCATCCCTTTGCTTAGATGTGTGTGTATTAGGTAGTTGCTGTGGAATTGTTAGATTACTTGTTAGATATTGCTGCACTGCCACACTCACGCCCTGTCCCACCTCCTTTAATTTGTCATCTATCATCAGGGTGAACAACACCAGACTAATCCCACTTCCCTGAGCAGTACCATTGTCCACGCCAAACCCCGTTGACAATTCTGAACCCACCCTCACCCCTATGACTCGATCGAACAGGATGTCCATAATCCAGTTATACAGACGTCCCCCAATGCCCAATATACAAAACTTGATCAACAACCCTTCCCTCAACATGGGTATCGTAAGCTTTCTTAATGTCAAAATATCACTTATTTTATTCTCAGTGCCATGGCTCTCTCTGCACTAACTGTCACCAGGGCATCCATGGCAGACCTCCCTCTCCTGAACCCACTCTGTGTGCTACGCTCATCAAACCCCTAACTTCCAAGAGATACTTCATCCTACTCAGTATCAACTTTTCCATCAATTTACACACGTTGGATGTCAGCACTTCCATAACCCCTGCAAAAGTCTGAGATTTGCCCGGCCTAGCGGGATTGTTATCTGGTTTAACAAATGGCAACACCGCCCCACGTTTCCACCCAACAGGTATCACCCCAGTCGTTATGCATACTTCCCCAGAGTTCATTATGGGCATTAAGATCACCATATTATCCTCCTACCCCTACACATCCTATCAATCCCTTCTAACTGTGCAAGGTTTGCAGGGATTATAGAAGTTAACTAATACAATGTTACCTCTATTCCTACATATTTCTATTCCTGTATCTCCAATACTCTGTACGCCATCCCCTCTTTAACGAACATCGCACAACCCCCACCCGGCCCCTCCACTCTCACACCATACCGAACTGAATCCTGGATTCACGAACTCCAGTTGAGGTTTGATGTAACGGCTCTCCTCTTCGTCTGATGATGAGGAATAGGAATCATCGGACCAACATGCAGCGTGGTAAGTGTTCATAGTAAATAAAATAAAATAAAATGAACACTGAATGACAAAAAACAACAAAGAGCGTGAACGACACAAAACAGTCCTGTAAGGTGAAAAAACACAAAACAGGAAACAACTACCCACAAACACAGGTGGGAAAACAGGCTACCTAAATATAGTTCTCAATCAGAGACAACGATTGACAGCTGCCTCTGATTGGGAACCATACCAGGCCAAACACAGAAATAGAACATGCAGAATGAAAAACATAGAATGCCCACCCCAACTCATGCCCTGACCAAACCAAAATAGAGACATAAAAAAGGAACTAAGGTCAGGACGTGACATTTGAGCCATGTCTCTTGGACACACAGTACATCTGGCACTACATGTAATATACAAGCTTCTTAAACTCCTGCCCGTTAGCTATTAGTCCTCTAGCGTTCCATTGAAGGACGGAAAAAAAACATACTTAACAGGATGTTGCAACCACTTAGCTGATTCAACATATCATGCATCATTACTCCACTTTCTTCTCTAATTCCCATGAAATCTTTGGCCGCGTGTACCACCACATCTATACGTACAAACTTTTTCTTAACCCGATCACTCGTATTCATCACACTACACATAAACCCTGTTCACCACCAACGATTACTTTGTGACTGCACACTGATGGTCCCATTTCGTGGAAACCCCAGTTTGTGCTTCTCCCTCACTCCCCCTTCCATCAGAGGCCACTGCACCAATTTCCTCACAGGTTCTGTACTTTGAACTCTCTGTGCTGCTTCAACATACGTTACCTTGTTTGTGAACTTATCTCTGTACCTCCGTTGCACTATGCTCCCCACCACAGTTATAGCACCTTGCCTTGTCCTCCACCCCACACTTGCCATATTCATGAGCTCCCACAGCATTCAGCACTTTTGAAATGTACAGCAACAGAATTCAGAACATGGGCCGTTCCTACAGTATTCTCCCTGTACAACAAGTCAAGACCGTAGGATAAATAAAAGGGGGTATATAAGCAGACAATGAAAGTGTTTACAATATTCAATGATGACTTTTCTCTTAAACAGGCTATAGGCTAAATGTGCACCACCAAGTCAGAACAGTAGGCTAAGTTATGAGGGGAAAAGGGACCAAATTGTTAGGGTGAGCAGATGGGCTACTAACAGCTTACTACACAACATACACTTACTATTACTTTGTTGACTACAGTATACATATCCCCCTGGGATATTACATTATTTATGCAGCAGCATACAATACATTTTTGGACTCACCTTGTTGTGCTGTGCTCACTTGAACAGGAAGGTGCCGCGGCAGTCCTTCTTGTGGGCTCAAGAAAGAGGCTCGACTTGGAATTCCGAATTTGATTATTTTTGGTGTTTTCCCAGTCAGAGCTAGTTTTATTCGAGTTCCCAGTTGTCTCGAACTCACTAAAGTCTGAGATTTCCCAGTTATTCGTTTCCAGTTGTTTTGAATGTGGCAGAAGTCGTGCTGGATTGACAGCATGGCCAATGTATTCAAACTTTTCTGGCCCATGGCGTACCCCCTTTTTCATGATATACAATTGGTAGTTATGATCTTGTCTCATCGCTGCAACTCCCCTACGGACTCTGCGAAGTTCGAGAGCCACGCCGCACCGCTTCTTGACACATTACTCGCTTAACTCAGAAGCCAGCAACACCAACTTGTCAGAGGAAACACGGTTGAACTGACGACTGAAGTCGACCGACCGGCCCACCACAAGGATTCGCTAGAGCATGATGAGACAAGGACATCCCGGCCGGCCAAACCCTCACCCTAACGCGGACAACGCTGGGCAAATTGTGTGCCTTACCATGGGTCTCCCGGTCACGGCCGGCTGTGACACAGCCTGCGATTGAACATTGGTGCGGCTGGCCTGGGATCGAACCCAGGGCTGCATTGGCGCCTTTGCACTCATTGTTGAATTTGCGATTTCCAAATTGTTGTGTAATTTTTATGGCCGATGAGCACCGACACGTCTATAATTTATCTTCATATGACAAGGATTGAAAATTATTTGCCAGTAGATTGTCGACATGATGGTGACTGCTTGTCTAGATTGCTAGCTAAGATTTTGAAAGTATGATGTTGACATGATCAGTCCTATCTTAGCTACGGTAGATATAAAATAATTTGACATCATTTTATCTGTGGCCAATGACCTTGAGCCTTCTTGGATGGGCCCTTCTAATGTAAGTCTATGGCAGCACCCAAGGGGCTTAAATTTTCGAGCTCTACCTATAGATTTTGCGGTGACGTAGTGTCCCCATGAGTGACAGAACACTGAGCCAATCACTTCGCAACTAGAGAACATTACCAACCCCTACGCTCCGTATTTTCTGCTGGCTGCCCCACCACTACAGAAAGCACTGAGATAGGAAAAAGAAACAGGTGGGGCTCTACACCACCTACACTGAGTGACACTTCTCCACTGCTCCGTTGGAAACTCCCGCAGTCACCCCTCTCACTTTCGCCTTACTGCCAGGGATTTGGCATTTCAACCTACTTCCATTTAGAGCCTCCATTTTCAATAACTTGTCCCTCTGAACTATATTAACAGCAAATATCAATACCTTTCCTTTCCCCTATGCACCTTCCATCTTTTACATGTCCTATATCTGATTTGATGGCCTTTGACAACAATATTGAATGTACCATTTTGCTGGTTGGCTTGTAAAAAAGCACCATTACTGTTCTCTTGTACCTCATCTCCCTGCCTGTTTTCTGTTCCAGATTTTCTCTGTAGTAAATCGACCCTCATCCAACCCA
Source organism: Oncorhynchus mykiss (assembly GCF_057628025.1). Lineage (NCBI taxonomy): Eukaryota > Metazoa > Chordata > Actinopteri > Salmoniformes > Salmonidae > Oncorhynchus > Oncorhynchus mykiss. Next base: position 36,045,357 of record NC_143051.1, on the reverse strand, counting down.
CCTTTTCCTATTTTTCCTTCTGTACAGTTAGACTCATCAGTAATCCTACTACTTTCATCCATCTCAGACTTACTCCCATCTGAGCTACCTGCCATGCCTACCTCAGTCTCGGTACAGATGTGCAGATCCGAAACGCAACACTGCGTTCACTTTTGAAACAGAGTGTTATGGTCCGTAGGTGTTCCCTAATGGAAACATGCAAATAAATGCTAGAAAGCGCCAATAGGATCTCACTAGCTTCCTTCTTGGCTCTGCCAACATACTTAATGTTTCTGCATCCAATATGATTCATTTGCTCCCATTGGAAATAACAGGCTCTGGTCTATCTTGCGTTAGTTGGAAATATGTTTGCCTATAGCTAAGCTCCACTGCACATGGCCTGCGAGGTCCATAATTTCAATAGTTTAGGTATGGGACTCCCTAAAAGCACGTTTGTTTGTATTTTACCCCCATTTTCCATCTTGTATTATCACTGCAACTCCCCAACGGGCTCGGGAGGCGAAGGTCGAGTCATACGTCCTTCGAAACCCGCCAGACTGTGCTTCTTGACACCCGCCCGCTTAACCCGGAAGCCAGCCGCACCCATGTGTCAGAGGGGTCCTGATCTGTAATTGTGTGATTTCTAGGGTTTACAAGGTGTTTGTGAGCTTTTGAGTAAAAGATGAGTGGAATCCTTTTCACATGGCAGACCCACTGCAAATACACTTCATTGTTATCGCTCTGTTTACAAAGACGATTGTTGTAATGGATTAGGAGATTAGATATGTAAAATGTGTTTTCATGGAGATGTTCAGAAGCTGGAAGTTTTTGAATAGTGGTCAATCAGATGTGTTCATTCTGATGTGGTTGATTGGCATGGCAGAATTGAGTAGGAGTGGAAATGACATACAGCTATATAAAAACCAAGATGTTACAGTAAGTTGTGATGACAAGATATTGTATTCCCCTCTATGTTTGTTTGCCTACAAGTCTTGCATTTCTCTCTTACCTTAGGACCACCTAATTGGGGTGAAAAGGAGAGCCTCTCTACTATGAACAACATGGAGGATAACACTGAGGCTATCAGTCCCTGTCAGGCTACATCATGTACTGTTCCACAAACCGCACTCACTGACCCCTGTGTCAGAGACCATTTCACCTGTCTCCGTCCAATAGGCCTATACTGGTATATTAGTCTCTAAAGTCGAGCAAACATAAGCAGTGAATCAACAGTGAAAGAATGAGATCGGGGTTAGAGACCTCTCGCCTCTGTCAGAGCTCTTTGGGAGTCCCCATGGGAACCCTCAGAGCAAGAAGTACCCACAATAAACTATATATACAAAAGTATGTGGACACCCCTTCAAATGTGTGGCTAGTTGCTAACAGGTGTATAAAATTGAGCACACAGCCATGCAATCTCCATAGACAGACATTGGCAGTAGAATGGCCTAACTGAAGAGCTCAGTGACTTTCAATGTGGCACCGTCATAGGATGCCACCTTTCCAACAAGTCAGTTTGTCAAATTTCTGCCCTGCTAGAGCTGCCTCAGGTCAACTGTAAGTGCCGTTATTGTGAAGTGGAAACGTCTGGGAGAAACAACGGCTTAGCTTCGAAGAGGCTAAAAATCACCGCGTAGCGTGTAAAAATCTAGCGAGATCCAAACTACATCTGGAAGCAAAGCTATTACTCTGAAGTGATGAATCACACTGTAATGTCTGTTTCCAACTCACACTCTCAAACACATAGATCCCCTGAACTTAGCTCACGCTCCAGATCGCAATCACCTGAATTCTGATCACCTGTTCACACACACCTGTATGTCATTATCACACACTTTTTAGTTAAGTTCTTTGCACCCCGTCATTGAGGTATTTTGTTTTGTGACACACTTCTAGTCAGTGCTCTGTTTTTCACAGTAATTTAATCCCCCTGTGAATGATCATTTTTGCCTGCCTCATTAACAACGCTTTTTGCCATTTCCCTGCTTGTACCTTTTAGCATATTGGATTTCCTGTTATCAATCTATTGTCTGATCTCCCAGACAACGTTACTAGCCTTTTCCCTGCCTGTACTGTTGTTTTTTTGGACCCCCCTGTGTTTGACCTTCTGCCTGCCCCTGGACCCAGCTACCTGCCTCCTCCTGTGTACGACCTTCTGCCTTCCCCTGGACCCAGCTACCTGCCTCCCCCTGTGGTCCTTCACAAATAAACACCTGCTGCGCCCTGCGCTTGAAACCAGCTCTCTGTCTCCCATCGTGTTCAATACACATGCTTCACCATCTAGCAGTCCGACGGACGAAATCTGGGTTTGGCGGATGCCAGGAGAACACTACCTGCCCCAATGCATAGGGCCAACTGTAAAGTTTTGTGGAGGAGGAATAATGGTCTGGGACTGTTTTTCATGGTTTGGGCTAGGCCCCTTAGATCCAGTGAAGGGAAATCTTAACGCTACAGCATACAATGACATTCTAGACGATTCTCTGCTTCCAACTTTGTGGCAACAGTTTGGGGAAAGCCTTCTCCTGTTTCAGCATGACAATGCCCCCGTGCTGTGGATGTATTTCAAGGCCTACCTTCAAACTCAGTGCCTCTTTGCTTGATATTTTGGGAAAAATCTAAAGAAATCAGCCAGGACCTCAGAATTTGTTTTTAGACCCCCACAAGTCTGGCTCATCCTTGGGAGCAATTTCCAAACGCCTGAAGGTACCAAGTTCATCTGTACAAACAATAGTACGCAAGTATAAACACCATGGGACCACGCAGCCGTCATACCGCTCAGGAAGGAGACGCGTTCTGTCTCCTATTGATGAACGTACTTTGGTGCGAAAAGTGCAAATCAATCACAGAACAACAGCAAAGGACCCTGTGAAGATGCTGGAGGAAACAGGAACAAAAGTATCTATATCCACAGTACAACGAGTCCCATATCGACATAACCTCAAAGGCCGCTCAGCAAGGAAGAAGCCACTGCTCCAAAAACCGCCATAAAAAAGCCAGACTACGGTTTGCAACTGCACATGGGGACAAAGATCGTACTTTTTGGAGAAATGTCCTCTGGTCTGATGAAACAAAAATAGAACTGTTTGGCCGTAATGACCATCATTATGTTTGGAGGAAAAAGTGGGAGGCTTGCAACACGAAGAACACCATCCCAACCGTGAAGCACAGGGGTGGCAGCATCATGTTGTGGGGGTGCTTTGCTGCAGGAGGGACTGGTGGACTTCACAAAATAGATGGCATCATGAGGAAGGAATATTATTTGTATATATTGAAGCAACATCTCAAGACATCAGTCAGGAGGTTAAAGCTTGGTCGCAAATAGGTCTTTCAAATGGACAATGACCCCAAGCATACTTCCAAAGTTGTGGCAAAATGGCTTAAGGACAACAAAGTCAACTTATAGGAGAGGCCATCACAAAACCCTGACCTCCATCCTACAGAACATTTGTTGCCAGAACTGAAAAAGTGTGTGCGAAAAAGGAGGCCTGCAAACCTGACTCAGTTACACCAGCTCTGTCAGGAGGAATGGGCCAAAATTCACCCAACTTATTGTGGGAAGTTGTGGAAGGCTACACGAAATTTTGGACCCAAGTGAAACAATTTAATTATAATACATGTCATCATTTTATTCTGAACTGGAATTAACTGATTGAAGCCAGATACTTTGAGGCAAACACACTCATCTACAGCAGGAAGCGGTCTCCTGCCTAAATGAGAAAGCAGTAGATGTTCTGGTCCAGTTTGGCACCACATACCTACAATTGAAGTTGGAAGTTTACATACACCTTATCCAAATACATTGAAACTCAGTTTTTCACAGTTCCTGACATTTAATCCAAGTAAAAATTCCTTGTCTTAGGTCAGTTAGGATCACCACTTTATTTTAAGAATGTGAAATGTCAGAATAATAGTATTGAGAATGATTTTTATTTATTTCATCACATTTACATTCACTCAATTAGTATTTGGTAGCATGGGTTTTATTTTTAACAGCAACAATTCCAACCTCGACTTGTTTTCAACAACAATTTCTACATTAAGATGTACAGTAGGCCTGATCATTTTTCTTCTTCATCTGTACTTAGGTTTGCACAGTAGCTAGCTAGCTTGCTTTGGCTAAAGTTAGCTATTAGCTGTGTACAAGGTCAGGGGATTGTTTGAAAGGTAAAACTCACATATACTACGATAAGATAGTGCTCCCTTACTTCTGCTTATCATCACCTGTTATAAAATGACAACAGTGCCTTGCTAGCTGACTTTTCCACTGTCAAAGCACTGTTTCCTGAAGCGTTCTGCCCTGTTCTGAAAGAATTCCCTGGGTTTACCATCATGCTGTGGATGTTTGGTTCGGACGTGTCGTTATATGAATTTGTTTGTTTTGATTGACTCATTTCTTAAGCACTTCCCTGCACAAAAAAACACTGAGGGATCTCCTCGATATTTCTCAAAGTTTGTATGAAAGAGAGAAACTCATCGGTGCAGTGGTGGATTTAGGCATAGGCGGCAATCTCAAATTGTAGTATATTTTATTTATATTCTACAATATGTTTCTATTTGTCCTTGTTACTTATTTTTAAGGGGGGGGGGGGGGGGGCGCTGAAGAGGTGTTCGCCCAGGGAGCCATACAAGATAGAACCGCCACTGCATCGGTGTATTGGCTTTTCATGACAATTGAGCGCAGTCAGAACTTGTTGCTAGCATGAGTCCATTTGGTGACATCGGTGAGTGGTGGCGAGTGTGAATGACAAGTCAGTGGCAGACAGCGCGTCCTCTGCTGCTGAACGACAGCGCTGCATCGTGTTTAGCGGAGTGATCTTCAAGAAAACTCCAGGAAAAAGATCAGGTAAACCCGCGAAGCACACGGGCCTCTCCCACTAGCGCAGCTGCCAAACTGAGTAAGACCGCTGCTAAGCAGAGAGTGAACTGAACAGAGACCGCAGTTGCACTTGGCCAAATCAATTCCAGTAATGAATTAAATAATTGTACATTTAATCTGACACGTTGCGACCCACCATTAACAGGTCGGCGGACCCACTTTGGGTCATACTTTAAGAAAGGCTGATGTAGTGTACATCACAAAACGATGGGAGGGAGATGGAGGGATGGGAGTTGTATTATTCATTGGAGGAGAAAATTCCATAGGTGTCAGCAAAAGGTATGCACTTCCATCGTCTCATCAGGCTGTTCAGCAGCTTGCTGCAGCTGTTTCTCTGGCCCCATCCTGTTATTTTCTTCCAGCCACAGAATCTCCACTCCCGCCAACCTCAGCCCACCCTCAAGGGCTGGAGTCCGAGCTAGACAAGCGGAGAGCTGCTGATGTTGGCTGTTTTTTTTTTTTTACCTGGACAGCTCACTCTACCTCTTACCTCACACAGTCAGACGTACAGTGCAGGCCGATAGATAGGTCTACTCTTCCGCTTCATCCTTGGTGCTGAGAAAGCAATCCATCTCGCTCAAAGGGCCTTCTGCTGTCTGACTAGATTATACAGGAGAGCCTCTCCTCACCTGAGTAGTGCTGACCCTTCCTCTTTTATGAAGCTGACCCTGCCTTCTCAGATAGCTGGCTCCCTCTTCCAGCTGGTCACCCATTGACAGACACAGTGTGCTGATGGTGACACGGTATCCCCTCGTTTAGCCTTCTCCTCCCCGCTCGAGTGCCGGAAACGGCGGTGTTAATAAATGAGAAGGCAGCGCCGCCCGCGCTCTATGTCTACTTATCTCCCTGTCCAACATTTTGTGACTCTCCCCTGCCACCTCCATCTCATTCCCCTCTGAGTGTATCTATTCTACTGTCATCCAGGCCCAGTCTTTTATCATCCTCTCGTCTTACTCTCTCGCTCGCTCTCTCTCTTTGTCTCGCCTTCTCCTCTGTCGTCCTGCCTCCTCTTCAACTCCTTTGTCTTTCCCTTCACTTTCTTTCCCTCTCTCCCTCTCTCCCCCACTTAATCCATACATCCCTTTCTTTCTTTGTCCCTCTTGCCCTCAAGCTCCAGTGTCTTTTATATGTCGAGGTAGTCCTCCACCCTCCCTTCCTCCTTTCCCCCTACACTTTTTTTTACTAATGATCTACAGTAAACGCTTACTCCTGTATTTTCCCAGCACCAACGCCACCTCCCTCTCACCCCGGCTCTCACCCTGCCTGACCCACCCAAGGTTAGATGAGCGCCTTTAATTGCCCGGTATCAATTAAATGCTGACACCTGAACTCCGAGGGTAGAGGCAGGGCTAGTTATCTCTGTCTCCAGGACCCCTCTTCTCCTCTCTTCGGACACAGCCAGCCAGAATCCTCTATCCTCTCTCCATTCCCGACGCCACTTTAAATAGGTCCCCGCGGCGGGGCAGGCTACCGCGGCTTTGGGGACTGGGGGTTAATGTGTTTTTAACGAGAACGGCCACCAATGTGACACGGTAAAGCGCTGGATGTCAGCCGCTTCGCCAGAGCCCTTGGGTCAGGATATTTATCAGCTTTTACCATCCCTCTCTCCTTGGTGGCGGGAGGGTGACCGCCGTCCGCCCGTAACACAAAGGCTTTATTGTTTTTTTCCCCGTTAAGTGGCTGCTACCTGTTTAGCATCCCTCCACAGTGCTGCGCCGACACTACATAATGAGAGAGCGAGAGTAATAACGTAGCGACAAGTAATTAATATTCCCTCATATAATGCCGAGTGAAATCCTGACTCGCCTCCAGTGGGGGGGACGCGTTATAATATTCCCGCCTTATCCAATATTAATGCCTATATATGGGCATATATTTCAACATGTGTTAGACCAAAAATGGCTGAGGTGGAGAATAAACAAAGAAGACAGATTACTGACAAAGAAACTGCCGGTTTCATTGTTAAAGCAGTCGCTGGATAGTAATGGCATAAGGCATGAAAAGGCGTGTGAAATATGAACTGGAGGGCTCTGTGGTCTTATTTCTGCTCTGGCAGTCTGCTCGGTAAAGACATCCATGGCTGTGCCTGATGGCTATAAAACACACCGGAAATGGTGTGCAATCCCATGAAATGGTGTCATAAAATCACCCCGTATATTGACTGATTTGAGACTTTCCACACTGCGGCCCTCAGTCAGAATTTGGCACACTCCCTTTCCCACTGTAATTTGTGGGTCCCAGTTTGGCATTTAGCTATCGATACTTAACGCAAAGATATTAAACACAGAACTTTAAATGTAGCTGAGGATCTCTTGATAAAACCGTATTCCCCGCTCTTAATCGCCTCGGGTTGATTTTGAGGTCAGTTGGATGTGTAAATGTTCGTTATAATAAAGTCAGCAATCTTAGAGTTCATTTTCCAGACTGGCATAAATGCTGCATGAGTCTCAGAAGTGTCAATGGAAGCAGCACACAGATATGGGTGGAAATTAAGTTGTTTATCAGTTACAGGTCTGAGAAAGCATGTTTGCTGCAATTAGGGACCTGCCTTTGATGTGTGTGTGTGTGTGTGTGTGTGTGTGTGTGTGTGTGTGTGTGTGTGTGTGTGTGTGCGTGGGTGTCCTTGCGAATCTAACACTTGTGTATGTGTGTCTGCGTGCGTGCGTGGGTCCTTGCAAGTATAGCCGTGTGTGACGTTGGGATTAAAGGAATCCTAACTCTTGTTTACCCTTGCTGGTGATGATCTCACGATCATTATTGGAGTGAAGAGAGTGCAGGAGTGAAGAGAACAAGGCTTTATAGCTTTTAATGGGTGTTTGTGCGAATGGGGACACGAAACCAATAGCCTGCCTTGCATGTCCAGACTAGATTTAATCAGGCATTGGGAAAGCCAATGAGTAAATTAAGACAAAGCCATTTACATGTGTTACTAATAGCTTGCAGCTCATAGACGTGTATGATCATCTATATTTACTACAAATCATCTCATACAAGTGACTAAATGTATGGCTATTTGCAGATTTTGTCCTCCATTGCGTTTCAGCACTGCCTCCGTCTTCTCTCCTTGTCTTTCATTTCTCTCTCCCAACTGCTTATCCTTTGTCATACGTATCTCTCCTTCCTCCTTGTGCTGCCCCCCCCCGTCCGTCCGTCCGTCCGTCCTTCCACTCAAATCCCAGTGCCTCTTTTAGTCCGAGGAAAGAAAGTGAAAAAGACAGAGAAAAAAAACAACAACTCAAGAACCTTCGCCAGGCCCCCTCTCTCATGCAGGGTTCTGGGGCAGTGATGAATGCCACGGCTTCCGTATCATTAATCAGACCCCCATCCGTACGTCTGTCTGTGGGATGGCCAGGCCTCCAAACCACCTAAGCCCCCCTGGAGGGGATACAGAGGGGCCCAGTCTGGACCGTCAAAGCCTCTCGCCAACCCCCGCTTCCAGGTCCGCCCTCGGCCCCCCTCTGGCCCCCAGTGACAGGAATTCTTTCTCACCTGAGACGCTGCAGGGCCTGGGGCCCGCTCCAAGGAAGGCAGGGATTGGGGAGCTCTGCTCTTTTTAATTCCCCCCCCCCCCCCCCCCCCCTAGTCCGAATGTACTGGTCTGTCTCTAACAAGGCGTCTGTCCTTGAGAGAACACTATCATCATCAATCAACTGCAGCCGGGCAGACACACAGGGAAAGAAAGAGGGAGATAGGGAGGAAGAGGGAGAGGGGAGGGGGTTGAATGGAGATAGTCCGAAAGGGGATGATGATGGGAGGCTGGAGGATTTAAAAGAAGAAAAGCGAGGGACAGACGGGGAGGAAACTGGGGAGGCAAATGTCACACATGGGCTCCTGAGTGGCGCAGCGGTCTAAGGCACTGCATCTCAGTGCTAGAGCCGTCACTACAGACCCACTATGAGCGTCACTACAGGCGTCACTATGAGATCCTTTGTGTGTGAAACAGGATAGGAGCGTCATCTACGTTGAAAATGTAATGCAGGCGCTCAGAAAATACATCTTTGTCTTCGGGCTCTTTTCTCCCTGCTGTCAGTCTCGCCCTTACCACACTCCACTCCCCCACGCTTTCTTCCTCCTCTAACCCAGCTATCCACCTCTCCTCCAGATGCCTGGAATGAGGGGGGACAGACGGAGAGGACTCTTGTTTACATTCTCTCCAGGACGTCTACCTGCTGCTCTGATAGCAGCCCAGGCTGGTCACCTCTTCATGTGTATTACTCCACCTGTCAGTCAATGCCCTCAACGTTCCCTCTCCATTATTCTCAATACCCCGCTGCTCTGACAGGCAGGGGGGAAATGCCAGTGGAAGACGGAAGCTAGCCGCAGTGTGTGTGTGTGTGTGTGTGTGTCTGTGTGTGTGTGTGTGTGTGTGTGTCTGTGTGTCTGTTTGCTCATTCCTGCGTTTGGAAGATGGAAGCTAGCCGCAGCGTGTGTGTACCCGTGTGGGTGTGTTTGTGTGTGTGTGTGTTTGCAAGTGAATCGGCCTGTGTATGTTAATCAGGAGCCATAATGTTATGCCCAGGGAAATAAAACAACCCCTCTTTGACTATATAGCCGAGACAGGCTATAACAGAAGAGGTCGTTCTGAATGCAGACTGACGAAGAGCCTGGAAGCCATTTGCAGCTCTCTGTCTGTTTCAACTTCATCACTTAGCCTGGCTGTGGGAGCGAGAGAGCATATGCTTTGCCTGTATGTATGCATGTGAGCATGTACCTGAGAGTCTCAAGCAGATAAGACATGTTACGGTGTTTGATTATGACATATTATGTCTTGAGCATTATCTCGGAGACTGGAAATGAATGTGAACTCCCATTCTATTAGATGATACTGGCCTTGAAAGAAGTCTTCATTACTGAAGAGTCAGATCTTTCTATGAAAGCCAAAGAACACGGAGACTCACAGACCCAAGTTTTTTTTAAAAGCACCCGTCTCGGAGTTCCTCAGGAGTAGGGTTTTGGTGCCAAGGCAAATTGTAACGTCCCAGAATCTGTAGCCCTTTCGCGAGTTCAAACTGAAGTCAGCGCGATTTAATTAATCGCTGAAGTAATTCAATTCCGAATGTGTGAAATAAAATCCCTGCACAATCCTCAGGGCTTGGCGCTGAGTGTTTGAGTGCCGACTTCCTCCGCAGAGTAGGGCCCAGATAGAGCGGTCGTCTCGCTGGAGGGAATCAATGTCCTCGTTTGGGGTTCTTCTGAGGGTCAGGGCCAAAAGAGCCAGTCGAGTTTTCAAGATGTTCTGCTGAGGTGTTGAAGCGCGCGATCAATCATCTTACCGATGCCAATAGCTAATGCGTCTCCGCAGGGAGGAAGTGTTCCTCTTCTGTCCTTTCATCTACTGTCAAGTTTCTGTGAGGTAGACCTGGGTTCAAATAGTGTCCGCTTGAGTCTAGGAGATGGGCGAGGTTTACGCTTGTGGCAAGGTTTGGGTCAATTCCAATTCTAATTGACGTCAATCAGTTCAGGAAATGAGCTGATATTCCAATGCAATAATTGAATAAACGGCATCCATTTTCTAAGGATTTATCAATAATGCCGAAAAGGAAGAAGCTATGTATTTCAAAAGCTTCTCCATTTTCATTTTGTATTCAAGTAACTTCCTGAATTGAGGGACTAATTCGAACTGACCCTCATCCTGATTTGCGGAAACCTTAATCTGACCTGTTTTGAACCTTTAATCTTAGTAGGGGTAAGTTGATTGGTTAATATGGCTGTAGTTTGAAGATTTGGCTGACGTGACTGGGAGAATGTGTTGTTCTTTGTTTTTACCTTTTCATCCAGTGTCAATTCATGTGTGTTTATTATTAGGATTGCAAAATTCACCAAATTCAGGGACCTTTCTATAAATTCCCTGGTTTTTCCCAAAATCTCAGTTGGGAGGATTCTGCAAAGGATTCTACTTAGCACCAAAAAATGGTTCCCATGTGGGGACAAACCAAAGAACCCTAATATGGTTCTACTTAGCACCTTGTTTTCTAAGAGTGTACAGGGATTCATTTCAACCTTTATCTGACCAGGAATGTCACAATGAGGTTTAATTAAATATCTGCTTCGCTAGCAAAGGAGAGCTAGCAAAGGAAGGATTTGTCATATTATTTGACACGTCAGTGAGTGATTGTTTATATGTTGGTGTGTGTGTGTGTGTGTGTATGGATGGATGAGAGGAAGAGTGTCGCTGTGTGTGTTTCATGTTCCATCAGAGGTAGGGGCATGGGAATCGATCTTGAGGCGCCATTGATGCCTGATGATTGATTGCGTCTCTGTGATTTATTAGCCATGTCAGGGAACAGGAGAGGGGGAAAGCTCTTTGTCCGTGTCTTCAGCACCACTGTTGTTTTTCATTCTGCCTGGTTTTGCCCTCCAGTCTCACTTTAGATCTCACTGCCTGGCTACCAAGTCAACCCTGTAGCAACAGGGTGATGTTAGACAATGTGCACTCACCCTACAGTGACAGTTCAATTTTCTAAAACAGTATACTGTATAAGGACCTACTAAAGCATCCATCCACTTCCACACTCTCTCTCTCTTCTCTCTCTCTCTCTCTTGCGTCCTCTCTCCCGCTCCCTCTCTCTCTCTCTCTTCCGCGACCTCTATCTCTCTCCCGTGACCTCTCTCCTGCGACCTCTCTCTCTCTCTTGCGTCCTCTCTCTCTCTCCCGCACTCTCTCTCTCTCTCCCACGCCCTCTCTCTCTCTCTCTCTCGTGCCCTTTCTTTCCCACGCCCTCTCACTCTCTCTCTCACGTGCCCTCTCTCTCTCCCTCTCTCTCTCACGTGCCCTCTCTCTTTCTCTCACTTGCTCTCTCTCTCTCTCTCTCTCTCTCTCCCTCACGCGCCCTCTCTCTCTCTCCCCCTCTCTCCCTCTCCCTCCCGCGCCCTCTCTTTCTCTCCCTTCCACACCCTCTCTCTCTCCCTCCCTCATCCTCTCCCTTCCTCCCGCGCCCTCTCCCTCTCTCGCCCTCTCTCTCTCGCCCTCTCTCTCTCTCGCCCTCTCTCTCTCTCGCCCTCTCTCTCAGAGTGTAACAGCTCACTAATCATAGACTTCAATAAGGCACCCTGGAAATTGCAATTTACTGAATTGTGTGGGTGGTAAAAAGGCAAGAGAGGGAGGGAGAGAGAGCGATAGGTAGGGAGAGATACAGCAGTGGTTGAGCTAGTGCAAATTAAACAGGGGGAGATTTCAGTTTCCACATTATTGCAATTACAGTGTCGGACGGAAGATCAAAACCGATTTGAGTAACTCATCCTCAGTTGGGTGTGAGAAAGAGGGCTATTGGAAGTAATCCTTTGAACAGTGTTCTGACTCATCATATGAAAGAACTGGTAAGTGTATTAACTTATCTCCCTTTAAAGCTAGTGCGCACATGTTTTTAAAGTGTGGAAGTAGTGTCTGAAATACCAAACACACTCATTTGAATGGTCTAGTCGGCTTACTATTTGCATGCTATTCCTGATTCAGTTTCCCAATGTTTTTGACTATTGAAGTTTTGTCATAAATCATATCACCCTGCTCCCTGAAGCTCCATTTTCCAGTCAGACTCAGAAATAATCGCTTTGTCCCAAAACTATCATTTTCACTTTATTACACAATGAGTCAGGGTTTTTACACTTAGCAGTGTTGAAAATCTGGGGATTAATCCGTCTTCGTTCTCAGGAGTTTCTCAAAACAATGTAATATACCTGAGTACATTGTACCCATATTAAACAGCTCCTCAGTCCAGTGTGTCTGAAGGGCCACGGAGAGTGTAATTACAGTCCTCACTTCGAGAGAGAGAGAGAGAGAGAGAGAGAGAGATCCCTCTCTTCTCTCTCCCCTGTCAGCCTGTGTTGACAGCACTACGTGCGACACGTTATTGTGACAAAGCTCAGTTGGCTGGGTTCTCCCGTCTCTCTCTATCCGTCTCTCGTCTGTCTTGAACTCTCCCAAAATGCACACTGACACACTCCTTAAATGCATGGGTTTTTATTACAAAAACTACTTAAAATACCAATAGCGGTTTATGCACCGACGGAGCAGTTTGTAATGCGTCGTTTGTAATGCGTCACACACTCCGTTTTTGTTGCTCCTCGTATTGATTGAAATGGTTGTGAGTAATGCATACTGTAACTGTTCATGATAATTATCCCTCTCAATATCCTAGCGTCGCCAGATGGTGTGTGTGTGTGTGTGTGTGTGTGTGTGTGTGTGTGTGTGTGTGTGTGTGTGTGTGTGGACGTTTTTAACTATACTTGTGGGGACCAGAAGTCCCCACAAGAATAGTAAACTATTCTAGAGGGTTTAAGTTCAAGGTTAAATTTAGGATTATATTTGGCTTAGGTTTTTCTAGCTAGGGTTAGTTTTAGGGTTAGGAGCTAGGATTAGGTTTAAGGTTAAGGTTTTCAGGTTATGGTTAGGGTTTAGGTTATTGTTTAGGGAAAATTGGATTTTGAATGGGGCGGAAATGTATGTCCCCACAAGGTTAGTTGTACGAGACTGTGTGTGTGTGTGCGTGAGAGGAAGCGAGCAGTGTGAAATGGAGGGCGCGGAGTGTGTGTAGATCCACAGTATTCGATGTGAAATAGGGCGGCGGGCGAGGCGCAGCGATGTCAGCAGGGGAGCCCCAGGCGGTTTCCACGGGGACTTAGAAGAGCAGCATCCAAAGAATGACACACACACACATATGTATACACACACTCCTCATGGATGCAGGGGAGAGAGTCATCTCCACTGTTATTGTTCAGTCACAGAATTCTGGACCTGCGTAACAGATACACCAAGACCCTCTTCTAGAGCTTTCCATGGAATAAGTTGAGAGAGCATGATCGAAAGATAGATGCCCATGAACCTCAAAACTCCAAACTCTCTTTCCTCTCCTCCGTGAGGGAGTGAAATCAGTGAGACTCCCGCTGTCTGCCTCTCTCTCCTCTGGTTCAGCTGTTTGTTCGTCTCTGTGGGTCGTTGAGATGCTGTGATTAAACAGACTAGCTAATGCCCTGGTAGACATCACTCCTCCCCTTTCTCAGGTGTGCAGACTAGAGCCCACGCTTCAGTAGGAGAAGGGGCCGTCTCGTGTTTTTCTCCTTCTCTTTGTGTGTGCGTGTGGAGAGATGCAGTTCTTTAACCAACCTATAGAGGGAGCCCTTCTACAGTACACTGTCAGATGTCAGTGACCACCATCTCATGTTAACAGACCTTAGTGACCTTATACACACACACACACACACACACACACACACACACGGAGGGACACTAGCAGATCAGCCTGAGAAAATATTGTCCCCTTTCAAAATAGCTTTCTAATTCAAATGTCTGGCCTGAGTTAAGGAACGACTAACCATACGTCCTCGCTGTGTGTATGTGTGTGTTCGTGATTGTGAGTCCACCAGCGTATGAGCGTTGGGGTGATCTCTCATCTCCTCAGTCAATGTTCTTCTTAGCAGTATGCCATGTACTGCCCAGAGGCACGCGCGCTCACCAAGTGTCACGGAACCACGTAAAAAATATATATCTCTAAATATGACATTTTCTGAATTATTGAGCAATTGTTCTGAAACATATTTTGAATGTGGTCTCAGGCTCTAATGGTCGTGGTGAAGAGGAACAGTTCGTGTTTAAAGAGGCTCGTGGTTTCCCTTAGACCATGTGACAGGAACAAGTAGCGTCTTTAAAACGTGACACTACGTAGTTTAAACGCTGTTTTTGTATTCTGGAATAATACTGTTTATAGCTACATATGACATACCTCAGTGCATAGAATTGGTCATCAAAGAGAAGTTGGATGCCTAGCATGAGCCAAATATGTTATGGCAACTACGAGGCCTCTTCCTCCTCAGTTAATTGACTGAATCGAAATCTCCCACGCCAGATCATGGTGTTTATAGTATTTTAGTCCTGAGAGCTCGATAGAGCCAAGTACCTTGATGGCACTAATAGATGCAGGCGGTAATTTGTACTGGGAGTACATCAGAGTGAGGAAGGGGACTCTGCTCAGAGGATAAATCACCTAATCATGCAGGCCCAGTAATAAGCCATTTTTTTTCCCTTAAACAAATGACCACCACGCGCTACATAAATATAATTTTACCCACACAGGTGTCAGAAACACTTTATCTCCTGCCGTCTAGGCAAGGTTTTTCCCGTAGAAGTCTCGTTTGGATGCTGTGTGTCCGTGTGGTGGTGGTGCTTGTGTTTGTGTGCGTGAGTGTGTGTGTGCATACTTGCACGGTTTAATGTGCGAGCGTGCAGCATTGCCTTATCAAAGAATCTATGTCGAGCTACACACACACACACATGTAGTTAGTTATCTGTGACACATCAGGTACTGTGTGTGTGTGTGTGTGTGTGTGTGTGTGTGTGTGTGTGTGTGTGTGTGTGTGTGTGTGTGTGTGTGTGTGTGTGTGTGTGTGTGTGTGTGTGTGTGTGTGTGTGTGTGTGTGTGTGTGTGAGAGAGAGATGAAGGATCCTGTACTGGAAGTTGCAGTGTGAGCATGTTCTCAGAATTCATGCAGTCTTGTTGCCTCTTTTTCAC